>NC_133618.1:439787721-440087721 GCF_048593235.1 Sminthopsis crassicaudata | reverse complement strand
AAATCTATCAGAAGGGAAGTTCAACTTAAAAAGGATTTTAAAAGTCCTTGACTACTTTTTTTTTTTTTTTCCCCCTGAGGCTGGGGTTAAGTGACTTGCGCGGGGTCACACAGCTAGGAAGTGTTAAGTGTCTGAGATCAGATTTGAACTTGAGTCCTCCTGAATTCAAGGCTGGTGCTCTATCCACCTAGCTGCCCCAAAGTCTACTAAGAGAAATTTTTAAGGAGGAAAAATCCTAGGAGAAAAAGACTCACTTGATCACATTGGGGGATAGTATAATAGTACTGAGGCTTCTGAGCCAAGCAATGATATCGTGAACTCTTGTGTTTAGAAAACTTCATTCTGGCAATGTGCAGAATGGTTTATTTTCAATTCTCATTTTCCCTTAACACAACTTTATAGTTTTCAGTACTATTTACCATGGCCTTCAAGACTCATCCCCCACTCTCTTTGTCTTTTAGACTTTTAGTCTTTTTTCCTGGTTTCCATTCTATTCCCATATCATCAAATATTCTCATTGGCCCCCTCTTTGGCTTTTAATTTTCCATGCCTACATTTTCTTCCTTGCTAATCTAATTTTCTCACATATATATTTTCCCCTGTAAGGTTAATTCTACACACATTCATATTCTCTCTCTCTCTCTCTCTCTCTCTCTCTCTCTCTCTCTCTCTCTCTCTCTCTCTCTCTCTCTCTCTCTCTCTTATACATTTCTTTGTGGAAGTCCCACCAGAAACTTAAATTAAATATGACTATAGGAGAATTTTTAAACTTTTCTTCTTATACTTGGGCTTTTATGCCACCTGTCTTTTTTTGATTTATCTTTCAATTCTTCCCATCCTGTTGGTTTGGGGAGGGTGTGTGTGTTAATCTTTCCTATCATCTTTCTATTTCCATATGCTTTTATTTAGGATAGACCTTAATTACCATCTGCTGTAGATTGTTGCAATAATTTCTTGATATTTTTTTCCCGTTTCTGTCTTCTTTTCTATTCACTTTTCAAACCACTGCTAAAATAAACTCTTGCCCACATCTAATCAAATATTTTGTTACTCAAAATATATGTTGATTTTTTTTTTTTTTTTTTTTTTTTTTTTTTTTTGCTTTCCTCTGTAGGATTACATTGTTGTGCAGAGTATTATTCTTGTACTGTATTCCAAAATGGTTTCTTAGTATTCCAGTGCTTTCTGGCTATTGGCAATATTTTTTTCATTGACCTGGAAGCTCTGTATTAGAGATATGATATTGCTAGGGACTTTTTCTTTTAAAGTTTCTTTCAGGAAATCTAGTGAATTTACTTTTACTTTATGTTTTTTCTCATTTTTCATTTTGTTTCCTGAAATGTAGTATCCAAGCTTTTTTTTTTTTTTTTTTTTTTTTTTTTTTTTAAGTCATAGTTTTCAGGGATTATTAAATTCCTTGACCTGTTGTCTTAAGTGACTTTTCACATCATTTACCTTATTTGTTTTTGATTTTGGTCTAATATCTTGCTGTTTCTTGGAGTCCTTGTGTTTGATCTCTTTAGTTTTCAGGGATTCCATTTCTTGGGTAAAGAGTTACCACTTTGATTTTTGTATGTCATGTTTTTTTCTTTTTCTTTTCCTTTTTCTTCTTTTTTGGCTGAAGCAATTGGGGTTAAGTGACTTGCCCAGGGTTACACATTCTTTTTCTTTCTCTCTCTTTTTTAAAATCTCCTTGGAGTATATTAACTAGTAGTGATAATGCTGGGTTAAAGGGCTTGTACAATTTTATAGTTCTTTGGGCATAATTCCAAAAATTTTCTCTGACATATTCTTAACCACCGTAGTGCTTTTTCAAGGGTCCTCCACTCTTGTTGACTCTTCAAACAATCTTTTGGGCTACATATATCTCAGTCATTAAATGTACTTCCTTTACTTGAGGAGTGATCTCTTATTGTCTAAGGACTATTGGGTGCTTTTACATGCAGTTCTGGGTTGAAAGATGTCACCTATTTTGATTCCCTTTGTATGTCTTAATTATTCAGCCTGGTTCAAAATTGAAGATTTTGTTAGAGTAGCTGTCCCAGAGCTGGGTATCTGTATCTTATCAGGAAGATGACCTCCCTTTTTACTTTCTCAATAAAAGTAAAGCTTTTTTGCTCCCTATGCATAATAAGCTTGAGGAAAATTGAATTATTCTGTATCTATTAAAACCCCCAACTTAGCCTCTTTCTGTGCCTTGCTCTCTGTCTGGAACATCTTTCCTGTTTTCTGTGGAATTCCTTTTTTTTCTTCCCCTCTATTGAATTCATACCTATCCCCTAAACCCTAGCTTATATGTCAGTGTCAGGAAGCCTTCTCTGATTTTTTTCTCCATTGACAGCGACTTTCATCTTTGGATCTACCAATATTGGATAATTCTCTTTTGCTCCTACATAACAGTGCATATTATAGTTATCTATATTTTGTCTTTTGAATACCATACAAGTAAATATTTTTATCTTGTTTTCTATCTCCCTTACTGTCCAGCAAAGTAATTAAGTGCCACTTAATTGATCGGGTTAATTTTGCCTGAATTTCTTTGTTTTTTTTTGTTTGTTTGTTTTTGTTTTTGTTTTGTTTTTATGAAAGAAGATTTCAGCAATTTCTAGTGATTCTGGGACTGAGTAGTACATTGAAAATGAGTAGCATGTTGGGATGGAATTGTTAAGTCAAATACCAAGTAATTTGGAGATCTGAAATATCCCAATGTTTGGGAGTTTGGACTTTGGAACACTGTGTGAAAAACTCTTAGCTTAACCATATTTAGTTTGAGTATTCAAATGTAAATTACTATTTTTTTGGGGAAATCATGGCCTCAGATAGGGACTTGGTAAAATCTCCTCTGTAAGTAATGAACACAGTTGAAGGAGTATTGCTCAAGGAAACTTTTAGTTCAAGGAAATATTTCTTTTTAAAAACTTATACTTGGATAGCCTGTCTCAGATGAGATAGGGGATTGGTTTCCTAATTCCTTTCCTTATCTAGGTACAGACCTTCAATTAATTGGGTGGCAGGCTTATTGTAGGTACAGGAGCACTTGCACAGTATTGCTTTCTGCAAATATGGCCTGTTGGTTAGGAAACCAGTTTGGACAGTGGTTCAGTAGTTGGGGCACTTGGCTCAGTGATCAGGAAGCAGACTGGGGCATTGGTTCAGTGGTTGGAGCCCAAGTTGGAGAAGTGATTTTTGTTGTTTGGGATCCAGGTTGGGAGTAGTGGTTTGATGTTTGTTGAGCCCCAGGATTGGGGCAGTGGGTCAGTTATTAGAGTTCAGATTGGGACAGTAGTTCATTGGTCTGGGCTCAGGTTGGGCCTGTGGCTTTGTATATTAGAGTATTGGGGGGGGGCTGGATTTTGAGGATCATTATTCCTATTTCTAGATAGATTGGGGATCATAGAGAACAATTCCTCCATGATCTTTTTACCCTTTTTCTTTACTCTTGCCTGGGAAAGGGATACATTTCCTTGTCCTCAATTGTCTTACCCTTGCGGTAAGTGGGGAAAAGAAGGATATATTGAATCATCCGATTTGGGAAGGGAGGGGAAGAGGTCATTATAGTAATACTGGTTCTGGTTATCTGACCCTTGATCCCTGGCCCCATATCCCCAGATGGCCCACTGTGTGACCTCGGTACAGCTGTCCATCTCCTGTGACCACCTCATCGATAAGGACGTTGGCTCCAAGTCCGACCCACTCTGTGTCCTGCTACAGGATGTGGGTGGGGGCAGCTGGGCTGAGGTGAGGAATCTGAGGTACATAGAAGGAGGGAAAAGGGGACTGGATGGTGGAGTAAGTGGGGGTGGAAAGGGCTGAGGGGGTCAAATATCTATACCCAGTAGTTTTTGGACCAGCTATCCAGGAACAGGCAGGAGAGTTATACCCTATATATGGTTCTCTCCTGAGAACTGGAGAGGTAATCAGCCCTGTTTTGGGGTAACTTCATTGATCTACATAAATGGGGCCCAAAGTGCCTGAGAAGTCCAAGCAGAGAAGAAGCAGTTGTCATTACATGGTAGGGAATTTCTGGAAAAGTGAGGGAAGAAGCAAGAAGTATTACCCATACCAGGGCAGGGCTTTGTGATCCCTTGGGAAGATTGTGTCAGATCTGGGATCCCTTAAGGAACAAAGGCAGGGAAGAAGTGAGGGGGTCCTTGTTGTTACTAAAGGGGGCCTAACTACATCATCAACAAGCTCCTCCTTAGGAGATCACTCGTAGTCTTCGTGAACTTCTTCCCTTGGCTGTACCTTCTATACCTTTTAGCTCTGTCGGACAGAGCGTGTCCGGAATTGCTCCAGCCCCGAGTTTTCTAGACCACTGCCAATCAACTATCATTTTGAAACAGTCCAGAAGTTGCGTTTTGGTGTCTATGACATTGACAACAAGACTCCTGATTTGGGAGATGATGATTTCCTGGGGGGAGCGGAGTGTACTCTAGGACAGGTACAGTAAAATTGCTGAGGGCTGGGGGGGAAAGGGAGGAGGTCTAGGAATTGGTAAGAGGGAGGTGGTCCTCTAGGGCAAATGCCAGGATAAAAAGGTTGTTGAAGGTGAAAGGGAGTACAGCTCTTGAGAAATAATTGGCTAGGTATAAAATGGGCCTAGAAAGGTTTATTATGGCAAAGTCTGGGTAGGAAGTCTTAGCTTCCAATCTGTACATATTATCCAGGGAGGTGGGATTCTGAGGGCCTTTTGATCTACTTCTAATTCCTAAGAGCACTAGGTCCTCAATTGAGCATAGTGTGGAGGATTATCTGGACCCCAGGATTGACTTTGACTCCATCACCACCCTCAGATTGTGTCCAGCCAGACGGTGACTCTTCCCCTAATGTTGAAGCCTGGGAAGCCAGCAGGGCAAGGAACCATCACGGTGAGGAATTATGGTGCTGGGGAGTAGAGGAGTTTCTGCATCTGCCTTGTGGCATCCACATCACTGAATTGAGCAAGAGATAATGCTTCAAGGTGATTCTTAGCTTTCCCTCACACTCAGATCTCAGCTCAAGAGGTGAAGGACACTCGAGTGGTGACCATGGAAGTAGAGGCCAGGAACCTGGACAAAAAGGTTTGATGGGAAAAGTTTGCAGAAATGGGGAGGGGGTAGGTAACCTAGCTTGCCTCAGAAAAGGGAATTGATGTCCATTTCGGGGCAAAAGAATGGAAATTTTAAACTCTAGACATTGAATCTAATTTTTTTTTTTTTTTTTTTCCATTTGTGCCTAATCAGTGACTTAATTAGTGTTTTCTTGGTGCCATTAGGACTTCCTGGGCAAATCTGATCCATTCCTAGAGTTTTACCGACAGGGTGATGGAAAATGGCATCTGATCTACAGATCTGAGGTGTGTGAGAAATTCATTAAGGGAAGAGTGAATGCTTTAGCCCCATGTGCTGATCTGCTATTATAGGTGGAGAGCTGGTATTTTGGGGAAGGATGCCCTGTCCTCTGGATTGGGGCTGAGTGGATAAAACTGAAATTCAAAAAGCCATAGCTTTGCCCACCTTTTCCCCAGGTGATTAAGAACAATCTGAATCCTACATGGAGCCGCTTCAGTGTTCCTTTGCAGCGCTTCTGTGGGGGAGACCTCAGCCTGCCCATCCAGGTGAGGAGGAAAAGGATCTTGGTAGCCTAAACCAGGGTTGAGCCCTATGTTATAAAGTACTTGGCTTTGGGATGGGGGCTTTGCTCAGACTGACTAACTAGCCTTTATGATTACTCTTAGTATTGCACTTAAGGTTTATAAAACATTATTCATTTTTTATGGATAAATGTGGCTCAGTGACCTGTGAGTCACCCAAGATCACAGCTATTATATGTTAAACCTGGCATACAAACTCAAGTTATCTCATGGTTCCCAATCCAGTGTACTTTCCACTTCCCATCCAGGTGCGCTGCTCAGACTATGACAGTGATGGCTCTCATGACCTCATTGGCTCCTTCCAGACCAATCTGACCCAGCTGCAGGGCACCCCAGTAAGTAGCCTGGCTCGCCCACTCTATGCATTCCTGGAATGGCATGCTGGGGGTGGTGGTGGTTAGGTGTTGGGGGTAGAGGTTTCTAGTCTAGAGTTCTGGACTCTCTATCTAATAGACAGTACTCTTTCAGATTTGTTCACCTTCTCTGCCCTCCCACCCCTCAACAATACATCCCTCTGTCTCCCTTCTCCCTGCCAGATGGAGTTTGAATGTATTCATCCTGAGAAACAGCAGAAAAAAAAGAGTTATAAGAACTCAGGGACTATCCGAGTCAAGGTCTGCCAGGTAGGGCTCTTTTTCCCCTTCCATAATCTCTGAGCTGTGCTCCCAGGTTTGATCCCACGTCTTTCCTCTGTCCCCAGATTGAGGCAGAGTTTTCCTTCTTGGACTATGTGATGGGTGGCTGCCAGATCAACTTCACAGTAAGTACCCTGAGATAGCAAGAAACTGCTTGTAGGGGAGAAGGAAGGGCTGGCCCCCAAAGCAGTTACTTCTTCCTCTGCCTTCCAGGTGGGTATGGACTTCACTGGGTCCAACGGAGACCCTTCCTCTCCAGATTCCCTGCACTACCTGAGCCCCTCTGGTGTCAATGAGTACTTGACAGCTCTGTGGAGTGTGGGCTGTGTGGTACAGGACTATGACACGTGAGTCCAGTCTCAGAGATTGCATCTCATTCCCATCCTATTCCTTGCTGGGTGTCCCCTTTCATATCTCAACCCATGGGGTTGGGGCAAGGGGTAGGTGTGAGTAAGGACTACACTACTTCCCCTCTACTCCTTTATCTTCTTCCCACAGGGACAGACTGTTCCCGGCTTTTGGATTTGGGGCCCAGGTGCCCCCTGATTGGCAGGTGCGCCCTTCCCTAGTCTCACCTTTGACTTCAGGGTTGGGGAGTGGTCACTGTCCTAGTGAAGGAGGGGTTTGGGGAAAGTTGGAGATGATCTAGGAAACAAAACATGAGGTCAAGGAGCAACTGGGATGCAGAGCTTTTCTCATTTCCACTCTCAGGTTTCTCATGAATTTGCCTTGAACTTCAATTCCAGTAATCCTTACTGCTCAGGTAAAATTTTATCCTTACTCTTGGCTTTTCTCTGCCTCGCAAATCCATGTTCCTCCTTCACCTCTTGCCATTCTCTAGGCATCCAGGGCATTGTAGATGCCTATCGCCAGGCCCTGCCCCAAGTCCGACTCTATGGCCCCACAAATTTTGCCCCAATTATCAACCATGTCGCCCGATTTGCCACTCAGGCTGCACAGCAGGGAACTGCTTTGGTGAGAAGGGCCCCTGGCTCGTGGGGTGTCCTGTGGTTAAATGAGCAAGATGGGATGACTTTTAAGGATAAGACTCCTCTTGACACTCATGGTTTGGACTCTTCAGCAATACTTTGTGCTGCTCTTGCTGACTGATGGGGCTGTGTCAGATGTTGAAGCTACGAAGGAAGCCGTGGTCCAGGCCTCACGCCTCCCCATGTCCATCATCATCGTGGGTGTCGGGGGTGCTGACTTCACGGCCATGGAGGAGCTGGATGGGGATGGGGGTCCCTTGCGTTCCCGAAGTGGAGAAGCTGTTGGCCGAGACGTCGTCCAGTTTGTGCCTTTCCGCCAGTTTCAGAATGTGAGCCTAGGGGATGAGTTTTGTAGTTTAAGGGAAGACAGATCAACCTTGGGTTGAGAAAAGGATCAGCTAATCTCTAACCTGGTGTCTCTCCCTCCCACAGGCCCCTCGGGAGGCACTGGCCCAAGCAGTCCTTGCAGAGATACCCCAGCAGCTTGTGTCTTACTATAAGGCAAAGGGCTTGGCCCCCCACAAGGCCCCAGTGCAACCTGCCAAAGACCCAGCCCCAGTCCTAGTCCCAGTCCCAAAGAACTAATCGACCACAGCACTGACTCTTTCTGCACATCAGTATGTCTCTGCCTCTTGCTTCTGTGGGAGGAGGGACAGAGCATCTGTCCAAGATGGTGGACATTTGCGCTTATTGCTTTGGATTATATGTATACCATAGGCCAATTGTTCTCAAGCTAGCCTGGTCCTAGCATATTTTTTACCTTTTATATTTGTATACATTATGCTAATTTTGCATTCCTCTTATGTACACACATTCCCTATGCTTTTAATAAAGATCAATCAAAACTGAATTTTTGTTTATCTGTTTTGGTGAAAGCTCATGTAAGACCATGTAAGAGCTTGTTGAGTGCTGGTGTTGGGCCTGTTTGTTGTGCATAGCAGAGCTCTTTGTATGTATATGCAAAGGCTCTGTACTCTTTTCAGAAGGGAAATGGGATGATGAGTGACCATCATGTTGGGTATGTTGAAGGGTTCTTTGGGTGTTGAACTAGATGGCTTCAAGAATACTTTGAACTTGGAGGCTTGATGGAGGCTTCAGTGGAAGCGGAGTTTAGTTGGGGAATAAGATATACAAATTAACACTTTTTGGTTCCTTGAAGTTTACAGAGCACTTTTCCTATGACAATCCTGTGAGAGTGCAAGTGTTAACTCAAATGTACACCAGGAGAACATGTCTCATTAAAGCAAACAATTTGCTTGAGAATGCAAGCGGGGGGGGGGGGGGGGGGGGGGAAGCAGAGTTCAAATGTGGTCTCACTTAACATGTCTTAGCTGTGTGACCCTGGGCAAGTCATTTAACCCCAATCTCAGGGGGGGGGGGGAATGTTGGTTTCAGAAAAGGACCCTTTACAGCAATTAACAAAGAAGAAATTATGTTTTACTGGGGCTCTCAGGCAATGGTAGATACTACAAGAGGCAGAAACAAGCTTTTTTTTGTGTGTGTGCTTTTTATTTACAAGATATATGCATGAGTAATTTTTCAGCCTTGACACTTGCAAAACCTTCTGTTCCAACTTTTTCCTTCCTTCCACCCCTCCCCTAGATAGCAGATAGACCAAGACATGTTAAATATGTTAAACACATGTATACATATTTATACAGTTATCTTGCTGTACAAGAGGAATTGGATTTAGAAATAAGGTAATAACCGAAGAAAAACAAAAATAAAAATGCAAGCGAACAATAATAGGAGTGGAAATGCTGTTATTTGTGGTCCACAATTTTCCCATAGTCTTTCTTTCACTGGGTATAGTTGGTTCTCTTCTGAACAATTGGAATTGATTTATTGAGAGCCACTTCCATCAGGATTGATCATCATATAGTATTGTTGTTGAAGTGTATAATGTTCTCCTGGTCCTGTTCATTTCATTCACCATCAATTCATGTTTCTCTCCAAGCCTCTCTGTATTCATCCTGCTGGTCATTTCTTACAGAACAATAATATTCCATCACATTCATATACCATAACTTAGTCAGCCATTCAACTGATGGGCATCCATTCAATTTCCAGTTTCTGGCCACTACAAAGAGGGCTGCCACAAACATTTTGGCACACACAGGTCCCTTTCCCTTTAAGATCTCTTTGGGATATAAGCCCAGTAGTAACACTGATGGATCAAATGGTTTGATAACTTTTTGGGCATAGTTCCAAATTGCTCTCCAGAATGGCTGGATCCCTTCACAACTCCACCAACAATGTATCAGTGTCCCTGTTTTCCCACATCCTCTCCAACATTCTGCATTATCTTTCCCTGTCATTCTAGCCAATCTCACAGATGTGTAGTGTTATCTCAAGAGTTGTCTTAATCTGCTTTTTTCTGATCAACAATGATTTAGAGCATTTTTTCATATGACTAGAAATAGAAATAAGATACTCTAAAGTAGTGAACTAGCCAGTCTTTCAGTCTTAGGAGCCCAAAATGCCACAGTGCAGTAGTCATAACCACGCCAACTCTAGAAAGTTTTGGTCAGTTTTCAAGGCCAAACATCACTAAAGCTTCACTAATAGCTAGATGTGAGACCTTCCTGGAAGTTGTGACAACACTTCTGGTCTTTTCCAATTGATCTTTTACTTAAACGACTTGACAAATTTCAAAGATTCTATTGGAATAGCCTCAGCTGAGTGAATTGGTGATAGGCCCCAGCCAATGAAGTGAAGCATAGGGAATTCCTGGCTAAGACTTCACCACAGGCCAAAATGTGCTAAATTAAAACAGAGGAATGTATATGAGTGCATTTACCAGCACAGTACCCTAAAGCTCAGCCTCACACAGAAAATAGCAAGCATGGGATTTGCATCCAGGTCCTTTGATTCTTAAATCTCAGGCTTATTTTCTCATGTTTTGTCAACTGGGAGAAGGAATTAGAAACCCTAGCTTTGAATCTATTATCCTGTTCTATGAACCTTGCTCTTACAAAAAAATATCTACTCGTCCCATGACACTGTCCATTTGTACTCCCTGCCATGAAGTGTAATTGGTATGTCCCTCTCATCTAGCTGCATTACTATTATCTATATATAATCTCTTAAGTCTTTTCCAGCCTTATATCCTGTGAACTCAAGTTGCCTTTAAGTTCCTTTGGAGCAGAGACAGGATAGTTCATTTGCAATACTACATAGCACAGCTCCAGACCTGCTTTCAGCCGGAGTGGGGTGGGGGAGCTGTGACTGCATTAATAGATGCCTGGCTTCTGCTGAGACATTACTTTCCTCATCCCCAAAAAGGTCAAAGCTGGGAGGATTACTAGGGAAAATAGTAATAGGAACATATTTGTATTGAGGGGAATGGGACTATAGGAAACCTGCTGAATTGGATCTGAGAAGTAAAAGGACTCAAACCTGAGAGATTCTGTAGTTAGGACATTTGCAAGGCAAAAAATATGGGAAAATCTTTTAGGAGCTAAACCTTTGGAAAGTGCATTGGGGCTGTAGTTAGAGCTACATTTTTCATAAATCCAAATCGATGTTCTTTCAAATACTTTTTAGGCAAGTATATTATTTCGGATAGATTTTAGGATTTCTGGAGAATGAATGAGATTTAAAAATAAAAAAAATTGGCCCAGGTCACTAAGGGATTACAATGACTATACCCATTTGGAAGCAAAATTTGAAAGGACTGAACTTATGGTTATTAACCACAATTCATTTTGGTATATCTCTTCTATTATGTGTAGATTCCTGTGACAGCAGGTGTAATATTGAGTCCACGAGGAATAAAAACCAAAGCATTCACTATAAAGCAGAGAATATCTATATCTATATATCTCTCTCTCTATATATATATTGATTTTGAACTCAGGAATTTGAGGGAACAGATCCTCAGCCATAGCTAACTATTGGAGAGGATATTAGTAATGGATATTGTACTCTGAATGTGTTGAGTGAGGGCTGAACCCTGTAAAGATAATATAATTTGCTAGAGGTTGTGTGAAAATAAAATATGAGGGGAATGAGCTTTGGCCCAAGGAAGGTAAGAGCATTGTCTCCATGACATCCAGGGCTGTGTGAATGGTGGTAGGTAGAGACAATGACTGAAGAATGTTTAAAAAAATAAACAGAAGAGGACTGATCCACTTGATTTTTACAACATTATACTTTGACAGTCAGAAGAGCCTTAGATGTGAGGAAAAATAGCTTTCTCTAGAGTGAAATCTAGGTGGATTTGTTTCAAGTGTGTCATTCTCCTAAAGAAAGAATTAGATACCCACAAACCTAATCCCCCAGTCTCTAGCTTCCCATGAAGAGATCCTTGAAATCAGCTCTTGTGGAATTTAGCAGGAGGTTTAATGAGGAATAGTAACAGGTTCGCCCTTAGTCCTGCTATCTTCTCCCTGCATATCATGACTCCGAAGCCCATGGGCCCGCACCCGGTATAAGCAGGTGAAACGTGGGTGTCCCCAGTTGCTGAGTATCTGTATCTTCACCTTTGGGAAGGCCAGGGGGGGCTCATTCTGGGAAGAAGGACATTGGTCAGAGTCCCAGATCTTATTCTGGACTCACAGTCTTGAAGGGACAGGGAGACAGCCCTTCTGGATAATGCTTTAGCCCACCCTTCCCACTCTCCTCCCTAGTCCTTTCCTCACCTTCAGATGGAAGGTCTGAATCTCAGATTTCTCCACATCAAAGGTGAATTTTCCCAAAAGAATTTCAGTTTTGTCATCCCCTTGGAGGCCCTGGGGTAATAATAGGAAGATGGAGACATAATGGTTATCAAGGGAAATATCCAAGATGTGTCAGTCTTACAGCCCCATGGTATTCCCCAGCAGCAACTTCATCACTTCCCCTTAGGGGCCCGACAGCAGGGAGTTTTGCAGACCAGTCTCTGTCCTACTCACATAGACAGCAAAATCCTTGGGGGCACTGCTAGCACCTCCAATGTGGGCCACGCTCGGTGGGGGGTGCTGCAGAGTGATGTCGCTTAGCTGAACTCGGCCGGGCAGCCGAATGACTACCTGCCCCTTAGCACCCTGGAAGGCCCAGCAGTTCCCAGGAAAGACATCGGGCTGGAGAAGGGATGACAGACATATAGGATCACAAAATTTGGTGATGCAAGATTGCTTGGAGAACATCTGCCAATTCTCTCATTTTAAGGATGAAAAAAGATGAGGATACATTCATCATTTATAGGGTAATTTGAGCTTTTGTAAAGCACATCCTATCTCATTTAATCCTTTCAACCATCCCAGGAGGTAGATGGTGTTTTTTTCCCCCCATTTTATAAATGGGAAAACTCAGGCAGCAACTTGCCAGGGTAACACAGAAAATATCTGAATTTGAATCCAGGACCCTTTACATTATAACCCACTACCAGTTCAGAATGCCTAAAAGGGATCTCCACAAACCTGCCACATAGATCCCCTAATGCCCCATCTCCATTTATCCTCTGCCTCATCCACAAGTATCTTCCTCACTTTTGATTTTCAGCTTTACAGACCCTTCCCTTCCCCCCAATCGTATGGACTTGGAAATGAGGCTGGTCCAATTCCTCCCAGGGTCCTCAGTGCCCACCCTGCTCTCTACCTCAGGGTTCCAGGTTCCCCTCATACCTCCAGGATGACTGTGGGGGGCTTGGCATAATTCCAGAAGCTGAACCGATTCCAGAAATAAGCTGTGTCCCTATCCTCATAGTCATGTGATGTCTTGTCTAGGTCAATGGAAGCCCCTGTAACGGACAAAGGGTCTGGGTTCAGAGATGAGCATAAGGGAATGGGAGAATTGTGTTTTTGTATGTCTCTCTCTGGGGGGGGAGTTCTGGGTGTGTGTGTCTTTTTTTCCGTAGGTATCTCTGTCTTAGGTAGGCTCACCCACGGAACTCAGCGCATAGTCAGGTTTTTGCACAAAATCTTCATTCAGTCTCTGGAACACGAGCTGGGCCACCCTCTGGGGAGAGATGGGGAGGGAAGGACGAGCTGGGTTTGGCCTCTGGGTGTGGGGGACTAAGGGTGTGAGACAGTTCTATTAGTTCCAGAGCTTACCTCACTGTTGGCCGCCCGGATGCTGGACACATCAGTGTGAAGTTTGTCAAGCTCAGCCTGGAGTTGTTGCAGCTGCAGGCCCTGGGAGTGGACTCTCTCATGGTATTCACTGCAAAGGGGCGGTAGGAGAGCAAAGGGCAGGGAACAGGAAGCAGGAGCATAGGGTGGGAGCATGGGACAAAGGGCAAGCCCCCATCCCCCCAGGGATGTATAAGGATGAGCCCTCCCACAGGACCCACCAGGTTTTCCCTAGGCCCCAGCCTTCACCTCAGAGTCAGGAACTCCTTGGTTTCCTAGGGGAGGAAGTGGAACACAGCTCAGCCTTTTCTCCAAGTAGTCTCCCCAGCCCTCCCCAGCGCTGCTATCACTCACCTCATCCCAGACAGGGGCAAAATACAGAAGTGCACCCCATACTACTGCAGAGAGAGAATCAAGTTCAGGGCATCACGGGTGGAAGGCTCAGGGGCTCAGGGACTAAAAAGCCTGAGGACTTGGAGGGCGGAAGGGCCCAGGACGCCAGTGCTGAAGCCTCTCCCGAGCAGACGAGAGGGCTACAAAGTGTCCTGGTGTGGGACTTGGACGGGAAGATTTCCTTCCCAGGAAGGCTGCAGAGCCCACCTGAGGAGCAGGGATGGGAGATGGGGCTGTCTTATCCCGGAAGCTCTGCCTCGGCTGCCCTGAAAGTTTGTTCCTGGCGCTGGGGGCTCTGAGCCAAGTGCCTCACCCCCACCCCTTGCCCTGAGGGACCCTTTGAGAGTTGTCCCCTCACCAGCGGTGAAGACACTGAAGAATAGCAAGGCTGTAAGCAGGAAGCGGAGAGAACGGACCTCCCTGGTGCAGAGACCAACAGGGAGCGAGGGAACGAGGCAGGGATAAGGGAAGAAGGCCTGCTCCCCCTGCCTCGGCTCCTCCCCAGCCTTCCTGCCCTCCCTCCCTCCCTGCCTCACATCCTCCCCAGCCCTCCTCCGGCTCCCTCCGCCCTACCCGAATCTGGCTCTTCCCCAGCCCGCCGGCTCTACCGGTCTCTAGCCCTAGCCCAGCCTCTTCCCCTACCTGCCCCAGGCTTTCCTTCCCCCAGCCTCAGATGGCTTCCCGGCGCACCTCGATTCGGGCTCCTCCCCTACCTGCTTCTGGTTCTTCGCTTCCAGAGGCCCCGATTCCTCCGGCCCACCCGCTTTGGACCCTCCTCCCAAGAGGTCCCCGCCTCTCTTCCCGCCCTGGCTCCTCCCCTTCTTCGTGACCCCGCCCCTTTGCTCCTCTTTCTGGCTCCTCTTCCCCTCCCTCCCTCCCTCCCCGGCTCCGCCTCGCCAGCGCTCCCCGCCGGCCTCCACCACCTTTCCGCTCTTCCCGCACTCCTCCCCTGCACCCCCGGCCCCGCTCCACCACCAGTCCTCCCCCTCCCCTCGCCACGTGCTCCCCCCACTCACCCGCACCGGCAGAAGGCACCCACGACTTCTCCAAACACGGCGGGAAAAAATCCCAGCGCCTGGAGGACAAGGGCTGGGGGCGGGAAGGACGGAGAGATGGAGGGCGCGGCATCTGATCCGGGCGCCGGATTTTGGGGGGTCAGAGACAGGGTAGACGTCTCGGTGGGACTGGGCTGGGGGTCGGGGGTGTCATACTCGTCAGGCTCTTCGATTGCCGCTGGACGGGCCGGTCCCGGGAAAGCTCCATGGGTGACAGGTGGAGGCTGCAGGGCTCCGCGGCTGCTCCTGCCACTACGGCTGTTGCTGCTGAGGAAAGCAGAGCCCGGTCCTGTCCGGGGCCTCCACTGGGCCCTGTCCCCCAACCCCCGAGAGCATCCCTTTGCGCTTACCGGAGCTCAGCCACAGACCGCCGGCTCCGCCCGGCTGGGGAGCGCAGGATTCTGTAGACAGCTTCCAGCCCACCTGTGACCTCCGGCTGCCTCTGAACACAGGATGCGGAGCCGCAGATGGACCCCGCCCCCGGCGGGCCCCGTATCCTCCCCTCTTCGGGTCCCCCCCGCTCCGAGTTTCCGCCCCCCACCCGTGCGGTCTGGAGGCCCCTCTTCCACCCTGGCACCCCTCCCTCGCGCTGGCGCGTCCTGGCCCTCACCTGCGAGAGCCACTGTCCCGGGAGGTGGCGCTCACTGAGCTGTTGCTGCGATCGCTGTAGAAATCTGGGTTGTGTTTGTGGGATGGTGCAGCCGAGCCGGGTCTGGGGCTTCGCCGCATGATGCTTCCCCCAGACCCGTCCTTATTCCCTGCCCGGGTCCGGGCCCGGGGAGCTCCCCGCCACCCACCCTGAGAAGACCAGAACAGTCCCCTACTCCCACACTGAGGGCCCCACACGTGGACCTGAATGTGAGGATTCCCCACAGATCCCTAAGCCCGGACCCTCGACTCCGACGTCATAAAGAGGAATAAGCCCAGTCTGCTGACGTCACAGAGCAGGGGAAAACGGGAGGGGGAATCTTCTCCACTAAAGTAGGCGTCCATTTGTTATTGGGTGTGGTGTCCAGGAGACTGAGTCAGCCCAGAATTAGGACATAAGACCTTGGGACTCGGGTCTAGTGCCTTTCTTCTGTTGATTATTTCTCTGTTGAATTTATATATCTATAGCTCTATATCCCGTATATAGCTGGTTTTTAATGTTATTTAAATTAGATTGGGAGCTCCTGGAGAGCAGGAACTGCATTTTATCTTTGTATTCCCAGCCACCCTCAGTCCTGCCCACGCCATCTATCTTCAGAGCCCTTCCTCTCCAGAACTGGGGCAAAACTGCCCCAAAGTGACACCGTAAAAGTGTTCAAGCCCAACTAGAATCTGTCCCAATTCCCAGAGACAGTCTCTCTATCCACTCTACCATTATATACAATAGTGCATGGAAATTGTCAGCATTACTTCAAATCTTCTACCATTTTCTACCTATGTCACTCTGGACCAGTCAGCCTCTCTGGGCCTCCATTTCCTAATCTGTAAATTGAGTTAAAAGCAGGCATTAAGATTTTTTCCAGCTCTCTTGATCCAATCCTTTAATCCAAAGACATTAACTCGTTAATGATGGAACCACAAACAGCTTTAAGGGGTACAGATTTTTAGCGCCACATAGCCCCATATGACCAGTATCGCTAGTCTTACTGAACAAGGCTTGTATCATACAGTGGAAAGACTGGATTTGGATTCATATAATGGGAATTACCACTTCCGACCTATGTGACCTTCACTAAGATGCTTAACCCACTCTGGAATTCAGAGGGGGTTGAATTACTTAATCTCTAAAATCTTTTCTAGCATTGTCAGTGATTCAGTTGGAGTCTATAACAAGAGGACTTTGGTATTTTTAAAAATAAGTTTTACTGAAACTTTAATATTTACATTATGGATTCCAAATAGTAGCTAAATGAAGCCAAGGAGACAACTTTTGAGTCTCAAGTCAGGAAGATTTATCCAGCCTTAGACACTCACTATGTGACCTCAAACTAGTCACTTAACCTGATTTACTCAGTTTCCTCATCATTCCTCATCTGTAAAATGAGTTGGAGAAGGAAATGGCAAGCCATTCCAGTATTTGCCACTAAAATCCTAAATGGAATTTCAAAAAGTTGAACACAAGTGAACAAAAACAATTCCAAATATAGCTATATTATCTTACTTTTTTTTTTCCTTTAAAAATTTTTATTAACTTGAATAATACATTTCCATGTAGCAAGAAGAGAAAAAGGGGCTTTCATAGGAAACCATGAATTTCCATTATATACCTTTTTTCTTTCTTAAGTGTGCAATTACATTTTAAAAAATAAATTACCTACCAACAATGCCCTGTGTGTGACCTCTGCTGAACTACTGTTTTTTTATTATTTTATTTTATTATTTTTTTTTATTTAGAATTTTTTCCACAGTATATATGCATGAGTAATTTTTAAAATAATATTATCCCTTGTATTCATTTTTCCAAATTATCCCCCCCTCCCTCTACTCCCTCCCCTAGATGACAAGCAATCCCATACATTTTACATGTGTTACAATATACAATATATGTGTGTAAATACCATTTTCTTGTTGCATGTTAAGTATTGGATTCTGAAGGTATAAATAACCTGGGTAGATAGACAGTAGTGCTAACAATTTACATTCACTTCCCAGTGTTCCTTCTCTGGGTGTAGTTGTTTCTGTCCATCATTGATCAACTGGAAGTGAGTTGGATCTTCTTTATGTTGAAGATATCCACTTCCATCAGAATACATCTTCATTCAACATTGAAGTGTACAGCGATCTTCTGGTTCTATTCATTTCTGAACTACTGTTTTTTAGAGTAAACATTTTAATGTTTCCCTGACAATCCTTTAAAAAAAATCATTATCACCCCTCCCCAAATAAATGCATTTCTCTTTAATAAGCATAATCAAACAAATTCTCATGTCGATCATGTTTTGTTCTTATATGTGCCTCATTCTACAACTGTAATCCACTACATTTCTTCCAAGAAATGGGAAGCATGTTCTGTTATCATTCTTCTGGTAATATGGTGAGTCACTACATTGGAGCCAAATTCTTTTGATTATTATTATTATTAAAGATTTTTTATTTTCAAAATATATGCATAGATAATTTTCAACACTGCACCACTGCAAAACCTTGTGTTCCAATTTTTTTCCTCCCTTCTCTCACTCCCTCCCCAGATAGCAAGTAATCCAATATATGTTAAACATGTACAATTCTTCTATACATATTTCCACAGTAATCATGCTGCACAAGAAAAATCATATCAAAAAGGAAGAAAATGAGAAAGAAAACAAAATGTAAGCAAACAAAAAATAAAAAAGTGAAGATACTATGTTGTGATCCACATTCCGTTCCCATAGTCCTCTCTCTGCATGCAGATGGTCTTTCAATCAAGACTATTAGCAATCACCTTGCTGTTGAAAAGAGTCACATCCATTGGAACCGATCCTCTTACAATCTTATTGTTGAAGCTTATTTCACTCAGCAGCAGTTCCTGTCAGTCTCTCCAGGCCTATCTAAAATCATCCTGCTGATCATTTCTTAACAATATTCCATAACATTCATATACCATAACTTAATCAGCCATTCTCCAACTGATGGGCACCCACTCAGATTCCAGTTTCTTGTCACTACAAAAAGAGCTATGAGGCAGAATTCTTAAGTCTCTCAAAATTGTTTTCCTGTACAGTATATAAATTGTTCTTCTGGTTACCTCACCTCAATCTCTCATAATTTCATATCATTGTTACTTGGAGTCTGAATCTCTCCCTTTAGTCATTTTTAATAGTGCAATAATGTTACATTACATTCATATCCCATAATTTTGTTCAGCCATTCCCTAAGTTGATGGCCAACTATTTTGTTTCTAGTTCCTACTCATGACAAAAAGTATTCTGTCAAACAAAAAAGATTATGTGATGATCAACTGTGACAGACTAAACTCTTCTCAGCAATACAGTGCTCCATGACAATTCCAATAGACTTGGAATAGAAAATGCCATCTGAAATGTGGAAATATGTTGAGAAGAATTGCATATATTCAACCTAAATTGGATTACTTTCTGTCTAGAGGGGAGGGGGAAGGGAGGAAGAAAAATTTGGAAACAAAATTTTGCAAGGGTGAATCTTGAAAATTATTTTTGCATGTATTTTTGAAAATAAAAAGCTATTATTTAAAAAAAAAAGAAAAGAAAATGCCATCTGCATCCAGAGAGAGAATAATGGAGACTAAATGTGGATTGAAGCATCCTATTTTTACCTTTTTTTGTTGTTTGTTTATTTTCTTTTTCATAGTTTTCTCCTTTTTGTTCTGACTTTTCTTTCACAATAAGATTTAACATAGAAGTATGTTTAAAATGATGGTACATTTATAGTCTATCAAATTTGCTTGCTATCTTAGGGAGCAGGGAAGTAAGAGAGGGAAGGGAAGAGATTTGAAACTCAAAATCTGAGGAAAATGAATGTTGATAACTATCTTTACATATAATTTGAAAAATAATTTTTTATCTTAAAAAGAAATCTCTTGATGAGGGTGAAAGAGGACAGTGTAAAAGCTGGCATGAAGCTTAACATAAAAAAAATTAAGATCTTAGCAATTGATCCTACCATTTTCTGGCAAAGAGAGGGAGAAGAAATGGAAGTAATGTTAGATTTTTATATTCTTGGGCTCACAGATCACAGCAGATGGTGACTACACCCATTAAAAAACAAAACAAAAACAAAAAACACTTGCTCCTTTGAAGAAAATCTATGGCAAATGTGCACAGCATACTAAAAAAACAACAACAAAAAGCCAGATATCAACTTGCCAAGAAAGGTGCATATAATCAACACTATGTATTTTCAAGTAGCAATATATTTCTGTGAGAGCTGTATTATGAGAAAAGTTGAGCACAAAGAATATACACTTTCAAATAATGGTGCTAGAGAACACTTTTTGAGAGCTCCTTGAACACAAGGAGATCAAATCAGTCAATATGTAAAGAAATTAATTAAAATTATTCACTGGAAGGTCAAATATTGAAGTTGAAACTTGAATACTTTGGCCACATAAAAAAACTCTGATGGGAAAGATTAAAACTAAAGGAAAATGTAACAACAATATCATGAAAACAATGCACATAAACTTGGACTTTGGAAGATAGTAGAGAATAAAATGGGCTTGTGTATCCATGGAATTGGATACTACTAAACGACTAAACAACAACAATAGATGGAAATTTTTATTTCCAATTCATTATCACAAAAAGTGTTGCTACAAATATTTTAGTGTATGTGGGCACTTTTGTTCCAATAGTCTCCTGGGTAATGAAATTTTTGGGTCAAGGTTTATGGATATTTTAGATTTTCATGATTCCAAATTATTTTCCAAAATGTTTGCACTGATTCACAGCTTTACCAATAATGCATGAGTATCCCTATCTTCCCACACGCTGTCCAATATTAACCATTCCTATTTCTTGTCATCTTTACTGATTTGCTGTTATTGTTTTTGAGAACTGTTTGTTCATGTCTTTTGACCACTGATCTATTAGAAAAATGGCTTTTTGCTACACATATTCACACACACACATATATATATATTGATATTTTATATTCTTAGGGGCCATATCCTTTCAGAGAAATTTAATACCAGGTAATTTTTTTTTTTTTGCCATTCAGTTGGTTCCTTTTAATTTTGTTCAAACAACAGAAGCTTTAAGTTCCATGTAGTCAAAATTAACTATTCAATCTTTTATAATTTATATATATAATTATATATATATATAATATAATAATAAATATAATTTATATAATTATAATTTATAATAATATATAAATTTATAATTTATAATATAATTTATAATTCCTTGTTTTTAGAATACATCTTGTACCAATAAAAATAAAAGATATATGATCTGCTTATTTTCTAACTTTTTAATAATAGGATGTTTAACATTAAAGTCAGATATCCTTTTAGAAAGTACTGTAGGGGACAACAAGGTGGTGCAGTGAATAGAGTATCAGACGTGAAGTCAGGAGGACCTGAGTTCAAATGTGACCTCAGACACTTAACACGTCCTAGCTGTGTGATCCTGGGGAAGTCACTTAACCCCAATTGCCTCAGGGGGGAAAAAGAATGCATTATAAGTATAAGATGTAAGGTATAAAGTATTGATCCAAGCCTGATTTCTGCCAGACTACTTTACAGTTTTCCCATCAGTTTTCATCAAATATTTTATCAAATACTTTCCCTAAGTAATTATATTTTTAAATTTCTCTTTTCTATTTATTAATTCTATTTTTCAAAGTGTTGTTTTCTTCAGTGAAATTTTTTTTTTAAATTTAGCCTATTGTGTTTTTTTTTTTAAGGAATTGATTTCTTCAATGGACTTTTTTTTACATTAGGCCACTTGTATATTTTTAAAGAATTGTTTTCTTAAGTCACTTTTTTCCCTTCCTTTTCCAAGCTGTTGACTCTCTTTTGCATACCTTTCATGTCTTTTCTTGTTTTCTTCTACCTCTCTTATTTGCCTTTTAAAATCTTTTATGAGCACTTTGGGCTTGAGACCAATTCATATCACACTTTGAGATTTCCTCTGTGGACATTTTGTCCTCATGTGAGCTGGTATTTTGGTTTTCCCTGTCATCATAGTAGCTTTTTATGGTTAAAGTTCTTTTCTGTTTCTTGCTCATTTTCATCCCTTCCCTTTTTTTCCTCCCTCTTTTGTGCCTTTTATGATTGAATTATGCTCTTGGGGAAAAGGGGGTGGATGTCTCATACTTCTCATGTAGCTTTGTCTTTGAGCATAGGGACCCCTTGTGTTTGGTGTCTTTCTGAGAACAATGAGTAATCTCACCTGCTTTCTCCAGGAAACAACCTGGTTTCCTTAGCTGACAAATTACCTTTTGAACTAGGACTGGAGGTTGCCCCACTGGTCTGCTCCACTACTGAGCCAGGACTAAACATCTCAGATGCTGATCTGCTGTGATTGAGACCCTCTCACTGGCTTTCCCAGACACTGTCTGAGCTGGGCTGAACATTCCTTTCACCCCAGTGAGACTGACCTTTCTTAAGTCCTTCCAGTCTATCTTGAGTTGAAGGGTGGTTACATTCTGGCAGACTCTATTCAGAGGCCTGGTTTCATGTGGTTTCTGAGGGAGTCTGAGAAAGCTTGAACAGCTTCCTGCTTCATTTTGTTATCTTGGCTCAGCTCCCAGAACTCCAGGTTTATCCATTACAGGATTATTGAATTCCATCATTTCTGATTCTCCCTTTTATAGTCTGTTTTATTGATCTATTTTTCTATTTTCTCAACCAAAATCATGTCTTTTTGATAAATGCTCCTTTTTAATATAGATTGAGATCTAGAAATGCTATTTTCCTCTTTATCCCAACTTCTTTCTATCATTTCCTGATATTCTAAATCTCCTATTTTTACAAATAAATGTTATTATTTCATCTAGTTCTTTATCAATTTCCTTTGATAATTTGATTGGGATTGCATTAGAAATGTAAATTGACTTTGATACTATTGTTACTTTAATTATATTATCATGATCCAGCCATGAGCATTGAACATTCCTGTAAGTTGTTATTTATTTATTTTTTTAAGGAGCACTTTGTAATTGAGTCCATATAACGTTTTTGTGTCCTTTAGGAGAATGATCCTCAATTTTTTTTCATTAGAAATGAGAAGAGGCAGTTAGATGGTGCAGTAGATAGAATACCACCCTGAAGTCAGAAGAACTGGAGGGTGACCCTGGGAAAGTTACTTAAGCCCAACTGCCTTTCAAGAAAAAAAAAAGAAAAGAAAAAGAAAAAGAAAGAAAAGAAAAGAAATGGAATTTCCTTATTATTTCTTGGATTTAATTATTATTATTAACAATGATTATATATAACTGCTATTACTCTTCAAGGGTTTGTTTTATAGCCTGCAACTTTGTAAAAGCTATTATCTCAACTAGTAGTTATGCTGATTCTCAAAGATTTTCTAGGAAAACCATCATGTCATCAGCAAATAGAGGGTTTAATCTCTTTTTACCTATTTTCATGCCTTTAATTTCTTTATTACAGTATTTTATTTTTCCAAATACATACAAAGATAGTTTTCAATATTCAGTTTTACAAAACCTCGTGTTCCACATTTTTCTTCCCCTTTCACCTCCCCCTCTCTAAGACAGCGAGCAATCTGATATATGTTAAACATGTGCAATTTTTCCAAATATATTTCCATACTCCTCATGATGCTATTCTTTTAATTTCTTGCTGTTGTTTTATTGCTAACATGTCTAGAACCATACCAAATAATAGTAGGAAGAGTGAGTATCCTTGCTTTGTTGTTATATTGATTGGGAAGTAGAGGGATTTGAGAGGAACAAAAAGAGAACTTGTGGGAATACAATTGCCTTATAATAGATTAAGGTAAAATAATTGGAAAAATAGTTTGATACTGTGTTTACATAGGAAGAGGGTAAAAAAAATCCTAAATTGTAAAAAACAAAACAATAAACTCAATACTAGACATAAATGAAGGAAAATGTAAACTTACTTTTATAGTTCTAAATATGAATGGAGTAAATAATCCAAAAAATAAAGAAGTGACAAATTGAATAAGAAAACAAAATCCCACAAAAATTTTTAAAAAACAAAGACTTACACATAATAAACAATTATTACTATATTATTACATTACTATAACTAAGGGAATTTTTAAAAAGCAGGAGTAGCAGCCATGTTATATCAGACAAAGTAAAAACAAACATTTAAAATATAAAAAAAGATAAACAAGAATCTATGTTTTGCTGGAAAAAAAAAACAACAACAAACCATTATCAATGTTAAACTGATTACACGAAGATATTGGAAGCAAGAAGAAAATATTATAGAGGATTACACAAGATCTAACCAATACTATGTTGAAGGATCATAGGTCTTGGAATACTCCATTTTGTAATGCAAAAGAACTGGGATTATAACCAAGAGTAACTTTCCCAGCAAGGTTAAGTATAATCGTGAATGGGCAAAGATAATGACAAATGTTGGAGAGGATGCAAACTGGGATGCTAATACATTGTTGGTGGAGTTGTAAACTGATTCAACCATTCTGGAGAGCAATTTGGAACTATGTTCAAAGGGCTATCAAAATGTGCATATGCTTTGATCCAGCAGTATTTCTACTAGGCCTGTATCCCAAAGAGATCTTTTTTTAAATTAATTTTTTTATTTTTCAAAACAGTGGACAATTAATTCTTTAATATTAACCCTTGCAAAATCCTGTGTTCCAATTTTCCCCACTTCCGCTACACCCTCCCCTAGATGGCAAGTAGTCCAATATATGTTAAACATGGTAGAAATGTATGTTAAATCATATATATGTATATATATATATATATATATATATACAATTATCATGCCACACAAGGAAAAAAAAAAAGAGAGAAGCAAAATAAAATGCAAATAACAACAGAGAGTGAGAATGCTATGTTGTGGTCCACACTCAGTTCCCACAGTCCTCTCTCTGGGTGTAGATGGCTCTCTTCATCACTGAACAAGTGAACTGGTTTGAATCATCTCATTGTTGAAGAGAGCCACGTCCACCAGAATTGATCATCATATAATTTTGTTGTTGCTATGTACAATTATCTCCTGATTCTGCTCATTTCACTCAGTTCATGTAAATCTCTCCAGGACTTTTTGAAATCATCCTGCTGGTCATTTCTTACAGAGTAATAATATTCCATAACATTTATACACCATAATTTATTCAGCCATTCTCCAACTAATGAGCATCCACTCAGTTTTCAGTTTCTAGCCACTACGAAAAGGGTTGCCACAAACATTATTGCATATACAGGTCCCTTTCCCTTCTTTAGTATTTCTTTGGGATATAAGCCCAGTAGTAGCACTGCTGGATCAAAGGGTATACACAGTTTGATAACTTTTTGAGCATAGTTCCAAATTGCTCTCCAGAATGGTTGGATTTTTTCACAATTCCCCCAACAGTGTATCAGTGTCCCAGTTTTCCCACATCCCCTCCAACATTTAGCATTATCTTTTCTGAGAGGTGTATAGTGGTATCTCAGAGATGTCTTAATTTACATTTCCCTGATCAATAGTGATTTGGAGCACTTTTTTATATGGCTCAAAATAGTTTTAATTTCTTTATCTGAAAATTATCTGTTCATTTCCTTTGACCATCCATTGGAGAATGACTTGAATTATAAATTTGAGTCAATTCTCTATATATTTTAGAAATGAGACCCCAAAGAGACCACAAAGGAGAGAAAAGGGAGTAAAAAAGTTTGTGGCAGCCGCTTTTGTAGTGGCCAGAAACTGGAATCTGAGTGGATGCCCATTAGTTAGAGAATGGCTGAATAAATTGTGGTATATGAATATTACGGAACATTACTGTTCTATAAGAAACCGCCAGCAGGATGATTTCAGAAAGGCCAGGAGAGACTTACATGAACTGATGCTGAGTGAAATGAGCAGGACCAGGAGATCATTATACACAACAACATTAATATTATACTGATGAATGTGACTCTTTCCAACAATAAGATGATTGATGCCAGTTCCAATAATTTTGTGATATAGACAGCTATCCACACCCAGAGAGAGGACTATGGAAACTGAGTGTGGATCACAATATAGCATTTTAGCTTTTTTTGTTGTTTGCTTACATTTTGTTTTCTTATTCATTTTCTTTCTTTTTTTTTAATCTGATTTTTCTCGTGCAGTATGATAATTGTGGAAATATGTATAGAAGAATTGTACATGTTTAACATATTTTGGATTACTTGCTGCCTAGGGGAGGAAGTGGGGGGAAGGGAGGGAAAAATTTGGAACACAAGGTTTTGCAAGGGTAAATGTTAAAAAATTATCCATGCATATGTTTTGAAAATCAAAAGCTTTTTTTTAAAGAAGAAAAAATAAAATAAACATAAGAGAAATATTAATAAGAAAGCATAATCCTGAACAGAAAACAACAACAACAAACAGACATGTAATGAACTGAAAGACTTTCAGTTATTTGTGACAGCAACAGCAAAACTAAGGAAAACTTTGACATAGAACAGTCAGGAGAAGTATAAAGTAAATATTAAGGACCAATTATGAGTATCTCAATAAGATCAAATAATTTACTTCTTATTTATAAAAATATTATCAGTTCTTTTATGACTCATTTTTTATTTGGGTAGTTTGAAAGAAAGGCTTGGGCTGGGCTAAATATGATGGAATGATTCTTAAAAATAACACTGTAGAAAGAGATAAAAATGAGAAATTATACAAATGCAACAAAAAAGGAGAAATTTATACAGAAGAAGCTAGGAGTGAGGAGAATGGGTAGTGCTAAAATCTTACCCTTATCAGGAACAGGTTAAAGAGGGAACAATACACACACACACATATGTATGTGTGTGTATATATATATATATATATATATATATATATATATATATATATATATATATATACACATATACCTAGAAGAGTATTCTAAATTCAGAAAGAAATAAGAGAACAAATGGATAGGATGGTGAGAGGGGATAAGGAAGAGTTCTTGAAGTGGTGGATAGGTTAAGGAATAGGAGGACAAAATAATGGATAGAATTAAAGCAGAGGTGTGAGGAAAGATAGGATTAGTGTGAGAAGGATAGTGCAGAAAAATAGGAAGGAGGAAAATATAAAACAAGTAATTTTTACTTCAAATGTGAATGGGATGAACTTATTTATAAAATGAAATCTGATAGAATGAAAATTCAAATTCAACAATATGTTGAAATGCTATGAAAATGAGGAAATGCTACAAAAATGAAAGCTACAAACATAGAATAAAGGTTAAGAGTAGAATTATAATGTAAAAAAGTAGAAGTACTAATCATGATCTCAAACAAAGTTAATGCTAAAAAAGACTTATTCAAAACAGAAAAATAGGGAAATTACACTTTGTCAACCATAATATTCAATATTGTTTTAGATCACTTAAAATAAATAACTAGACAATATAAAATACCTTAGAGTATACCTGCCAGATACAGAAACTATATAATTATAAACACAAAACACTTTTTATACAAATGAAAATAAATCTAAATAATCAAAGTCATATATTGTTCATGGATAGGTAACACCTATATAACAAAAAAAATGATAATTTTATCTAATTAATTTATATTATGCCATACCAGTTAAATTACTAAAAAAAATATCTCACTGACTTAGAAAAAATAATAATAAAGTTCATTTGGAAGAACCAAAGACCAAGAACTTAAAAAAAAAAAAGGGAGAAAAAAATGTAAAGGAAACAGATTAATAACAAGCCTTAAGCCATTATAAGATGTTTTTATTGCTGTTGTTTGTCCTTCCTTCTCAAAGAGATCTCAGGGAGGTGATGCAGTGACATGCAGATGAATTTAAATGAGGTAGGGCTGTGCAAGGTCGCCTGCCTCACTTTCTCCTCCAGAGCCATCCGAGTCCAGGGGCAAGATATAGATCAGAATGACTGGAGATAGGATGTAGTGAGAGACCTTGGCCTTTATAAGCTAGTCTTTTACAGATTTCAGTTTGAGACAATGCCCAATCAGTGATTAAGGGTAGATAAGAAATGAGGCAGAGAATGGCCTCTTTTACCTAGCTATAAGGTGAAAGCATTGTTAAAGTATAAAATGGGTAATTTTTATTATTTTATATTAAAAATTTCTTGTATAAATAAAATGTATGCAGCCAAGAATAGAAGGAATGCAGAAAATTGGGGGAAAACTTCCATTAGACAATTTCTCAGATAGAATGTGATTGGATTGGAATGTTGCTGTGGTGTAGGAAATGATGACCTGATTGATTTAGAAAAAACATGGAAAGACTAAGACTTATGAAGAAAGATACTATCTGCCTTCAGAGAAATAGATGCCAAGAGGAAATAGTTTTACATATATGTATCGGTGTGTATGTGCTTATATGTTTATTTTTATAAATATGTATATGTGTGCTTAATTGTAGCCTTCTTTGGGCAAGGGGAAGGAGGGGAATAAAGTAAAAAGTTCCCACCAAAGAACAAAAAAAAAAAATCTATAAGGAAGCAAAGAAAAGCTAGACAATTTTGAAAACAACGTATAGTGTAACAAAGATAGTTTTTCTTGAAATGGATATTAATTTGCATAAGTTATATAACATGTTAGATATATGTGTTACATTTGTTCTATATATGCATCACTGATTGAGAAATATTGTTATTGCTTTGGACATGTTCCTATGTAAATTTTTCTTCCAAAAGTGATGAGTACGTATTGTCTTTAACCTCAATTCTGGCTAAACCTATTTGAATGGCAGTGAAACTTAAAAAATAAAACCAAACTGTAATGTTCACTTGAATTGATCTCTTTATATGACTGTACAGTTAAAACTAATCCCAAAGAATTGTTTAATGTGATTATGACTCTCTGTATACATAACTAGCTATCATGATCAAAAATATACAGAATATTTTATAACAAATCTGTAGCCATTCATAAAACCTTTGTAGACTATGAGTCACCAATAAAAGGTATTGCAAATAAAAAGATTATGATTCATTAATGAAAGTCAAAAAAAAAAAGAAATGGATATTAATTGCTTTATATTGGATCCTCTCATGTTCTGTTGTATACACGGTGATTTTTTTTCTTATTTTATATTTACATTTTAAATAAATTTTAAAACATAAACAATAAAAATTAAAATAAAATAAAAATAATAGTCAGGTGGTTTTTTTCCCCCCCAGAGGCAATTGGGGTTAAGTGAATTGCTCAGTGTCACACAGCTAGGAAGTGTTAACTGTCTGAGGTCAGATTTGAACTCAGGTCCTCCTGACTTCAGGGCTGGTGCTCTATCCACTGCACCACCTAGCTGTCCCTCAACATTCATTTTTGTAAGACTTTGTGTTCCAAATTTATCTCCCTTCCTTCCTTACCTCCCCCATCCCCAAGACAGCAAGCAATCTGATATAGGTTAAATATGTGCAATTCTTTTAAACATATTTACATAGCTGTCATGTCATGAAAACTCAGATCAAAAGGGAAAAAACCATGAGAAAGAAAAAATAAATAAAAAAGGTGAAAATACTATGCTTCTATCCACATTCAGTCTCCATAGTTCTTTCTTTAGATGTGGATGGTATTTTCCATCCCAAGTCTATTGGAACTGCCTTGAATCACCACACTGTTGAGAAGAGCCAAGTCTATCACAGTTATTATCACATAATCTTCTTATTACTGTGTATAATAATAAAAGCTAGTTGGTTTTTTTTAGAGGACTACCTCTGGAGACCAAGGTCAGTTATCAACCTTGGGATATCCCAGGGTTTCTTGAATTCTCCCATGGGTTGGGGTCAACCCCCATCTCCTCCTATCACTCTAATAATGGCTTCCTTTCATATTATTTTCCTGCTCTACTCCCAGTCTGGGATGCTTCCCTTCAGGGTAAAAATTCCTGGTTACCTAGCAGCTCTGATCTGGATCATATTATTGATTTTGTGATGTCACAGAATCTCTCAGGGCTCTTCTTTCTTGATCTATCTGCTGACTTGACATCTTGACCACTTTCTCCTCTTGGATACTCTCCTTTCTCCTTTTTTGTGACATTGCCTTTCCTAAATTTACCATCTGATTATGCTTCATCAGTCTCCTTTTGCTGGTTCATCATCCACATTATAACCCTATATGGTGTTCCCCAGATTCTGTCCTAAACTTTTTCTCCTCTATTCTCCCCTTTGATAACTTCAGCAGCTCCCATAGGTTCAACTCTTAATGAAATTGAGCCTGATTTGAAATGGAGTCAAATGGAGCCTAAATCTCCAATACTCATAGACTCTCACAGCTGGACAAGACCTCAGAGACCACTTTGTTCCTTACTCAGTTAACAGCAGAGGAAACAAATTCCCAGCGTCAGAGCAAAGGCTAAAATTTGCCTCCTCTGTTATCATAAGGCCCCCTTTCCCACCTCCCAACATGAGAAGGGAAGGGCAAAACCCAAGCCTCTTACTCTCTTGCCGCCTCTCAGCATGGTGTGTCCCCAAGAGAACCAGGGAGAGAAGGAGAGGACAAGGGTGGTGCGTTTCTAGGAATGCTTCCTTTCCCCCCATCTTGGTGACTTCTTTCCTTCAAAACTTTGCCCAACCAACCTACTTCAATTATCCCAAAGAGTAGAGCTGGGAGGGAGATAAAAACATTGAACAGGACAAGTTTAAGCATCTATTCCTGGAGCAGTCCACCAATATTAGGTGATGGGTGATGAACGAAGTGCAAGCACCCAGCCTGGAATCAGCAAGACCTGAATCCACTTGCCAGCTGGTCAGATTATTTACCCTCTAACTGCCTTAGCTTCCTTATGTGTCAAATGGGGATCTTAAAAGCATCTACCTTCACGGGGTAATTAGGAGGATCAAATCACATATTATTAAATGCTTTATGAACCTTCGGGAAGGGACCAAGTATTTATTCACCACTTACTGTGTAACAGGCACTATGCTAAGTGCTTTACAAATTAACAATCTGGAGGAGCAGATGCAAAGATCAGTAAATCCTGGTCTGTGCCATCATGGACTTGGTCCAACCATATCATAGACAGCACCCAATGCAGTCTGTTGTGCTGGGGGTGGGAATGGGAGCATAGAAAAAAAATGCAACATATGTACAAATAACGGAAAAAGGAATGAATACAAAATGACATGCCTCCGAAACATGTTAGAGTCTTAGCAGAGGCTTATTGGATGGAAAAGGAACATGGTGCAGAGGATTTTATATTTATATTTATTTAGTTAGTCTTTAAGGTTTTTGAAGAGGTATCTAGATAGCTGAACATTGATTCTGGAGTCAGGAAAACCTAAATTCAATTCCCATCTCAGATACTTCCTAGCTGTGTGACTCTGGGCAAGACACTTAATCTTGTTTGCCTCAGTTTCCTCATCTGTAAAATGAACTGGAGAAGGAAATGATAAACTATTTCAGTGTATCTTTGCCAAGAAAACCCCAAGTGGGGTCACAAAAGAGTTGGATATAACAGAATAATACAACAAATGAAGATTTGCAAAACACTGTACATTTGATCCCTGTGATAAACTAGAGAGGTTGGTGCTCAATTAATCCTGTTTTACAGTTGAGGAAACTGAGGCTAAGAAGTTAAGTGACTTTGCTAAGGTTAGGAAGGTAGGAAGTTATCTGAGGCAGGATTTGAACTTGAGTATTCTTAGCTCCAGGATCAGCACCCTTATCCACCTGTGCTATTTGATGCTTCTGAGAATCCTGATTCTGCTATTTATAATCTGTGTGATCTCAAGTAAATTACTTTTCTTTCCTTAATCTCATTTTCTTCACCTGCAGCATAAATTAGCTGGACTTCATGCTTCAAGGACCCTTCTAGCTCTAAAGCACAGGATCTTATGAAGGAAACTTGGTCTGAGAGTGGGAGACCTGAGCTTTAGTGCTCCCACTAGCTCAGTAAGTGAGACTGTAGAACTCATTGCCCTTTTCCAAGCCTTTCTCCTCTCTGGTCAAACGAGAATTACACATGCCTTGGCTGCTTCCCAGGGGTGGCGTTGAGATTAGATGAGATAGGGGAAATGAAAAAAGACAGAAATGTAATAAAGCTGCAGGTTGTTGTTATAAGGAAATCGGGTAATTTTAAGGGTAATATGTCCCATAGTGCCTTCTTAGAGGAGTGAATACTTTGGGAAATTTCTCACAATGGGGAGACCTTTCTTCTCAGTTCAATATTGATTATCGGTGACAACTGGCCAGACACATCCGACACCAGGATCCCAGGCCTTCCTGGGCTAAAGCATTGCACTTGGCCTGGGCTGAGGACCTCATCCATGTATTTTGAGGTCCCTCTGCCTCAGTGATCACTGGGTCCTAATTGACTCCTCTCCACCACCTTTGGTTTGCTGACCACCAGCCCTGGGGTTGACTTTGTTTGTTTTAAGGGTAGGGATGGTTGAACCTGCAGGGCGAGTCTGAATGACTCAGAGCTGGAGGGGCCAAGGAAGGAAGGAGGAAGGGGCTAAATAGGAAAAGGAGATCTTACCTGAGGAGAAGCAGGGATCCCTCATCATGGCCCTGGAGGTGAAGGTGCAGAAGGTGACAGGGCTTCCTGGAACCCACGAAAGACAAGTACAACTCAGCTTCCGAGGTGAGGAGGAGGAGGGATTAGGAAGCCTAAGCATAGGAGGATGGAGATGGCTGGAGGGACTACATAAGTCTCTCTTCTACCCATCCCAATCCTTGCCGTTCTTCCTCCCTAAATTCAACTGCTTTTCACCTTGGAGCATCCTATGGTTCTCATCCCCGATTCCACTGCCCAGATATTCCAAGGAGTGAAGGTGGGGGGTGAGGAAGAGAGGATGATGGGGAAAACTTGGGTTCTTAAGTAGGGGGGTGTAGGGGAGGTAAAAGGGGGAGAACAGACTCAGGAGAGACCAGGAATTCATTAATTTGAGTCACAATACAGGTTTTATCCAGAAAACAAGGAGGATTCATTGTGGCCATGAAGCTGATATTGGTGAGGTCGGTAAAGGGAGTACCATCAGTTCTGGGAGCATTCAGTCTTGGAGGGGCTTAGTTCTGACTTTGGGAGGTTCAATTCTGGACTTGGAGAAATCAGTTCTGCAGCTGGAGATTAACCTGGGGGTCAGGGCTCACTCAGTCCCTGGTCGTGGGGGTGTCAGTTCTGCAGCTGGAGATTAACCTGGGAGTCAGGGCTCACTCAGTCCCTGGTCCTGGAGGTGTCAGTTCTGCAGCTGGAGATTAACCTGGGGGTCAGGGCTAGCTCAGTCCCTGGTCGTGGGGGTGTCAGTTCTGCAGCTGGAGATTAACCTGGGGGTCAGGGCTCGCTCAGTCCCTGGTCCTGGAGGTGTCAGTTCTGCAGCTGGAGATTAACCTGGGAGTCAGGGCTCACTCAGTCCCTGGTCCTGGAGGTGTCAGTTCTGCAGCTGGAGATTAACCTGGGGGTCAGGGCTCGCTCAGTCCCTGGTCCTGGGGGGAGCCAGGCCCCTTACTGTGTTCTCCCTTCAGTTTTTTCGGTGGCCCCATTATGGGTCCCTGCTGGCTCAGGAGTTCCTGTCAGTACAGGTGGTCAACTGCAGCCGGCTCTTCAGCCCTAGGTGAGTTGGTGGCCTGAGAGGCAGCCCAATGAGAAGGTTAAGGAGACTGAGGGGCCTGAGCGGCTTAAGGATTCTAAGAAAGTAAAACCATGCTATAAGGGAAGTGGTGGGAGGGGCTGGGAAGTGGGAGGACCCAGAGGACTGAGGGGCTGAGGGAAGTGAGGGGAGGCCAAGGCCAGGCATGGCTCACCCAGGGCCTTGGCAGGATCCTGGGAACGCTGGTGATCTCCCTGCAGCACTTGCAGAGTGTGGGGCATCTGGTTTTGAAAGAGGCCCTGGTGGACAGGAACCAATGCTTGTCCCGGGTAAGTGTCCTTGCTTCTGGACCCTGGAGACTGGGGGCTCCTCACTTTGGCTAGGGCTATGCTTCTGAGACTGGGCAGGTGAAAGAAAGAAGGAATCCATCCTGCCTCCCCTAAAGAGGGCCCACCCTTTCCCCCTCATGACTTGGGGCATCAAGGATTGGGGTCCCCAGAAGTCCCTGTTAATCCTAAGAGATATAATATATAAAGAAATAGTCCTGGAGTTGGGAAAAACCTAAATCTGAACATTAATTAGCTCTATAGCTCTGGACAAGTGACTTAACTCTGCCTCAGTTTTCTCAACTGTAAAATGAAAGTAATAGCTCCTGCAGCCTAGGTTGGTTGGGAGGATCAGAACAGGTATAATTAATTATCTCTTACTCCCCTCTTGTTCTTCTCCTCCCTTTCCTTCCCCAGATCCAGGTAGAGTTAGATCTCAGATACCATCCTCCTGATGGTGCTGCCGGAGCTTGGTCTGAGGAGGACTTTTTGTCTCACACCAGAGACAGGTATTCCTCCCTTAGCCCATCCTTACCCACCTCAGATCCTTTCCCTGGATCTGAAACCCCTAAGATTTCCCAGAAACACTGGTGGGGAGGGTGGTGGGGCAAATGCTTCTGGACAGTAAGTGCTTAGTTCTAGATTTTCCCAGATTCTCACCAGCTAGGTGGATGTGGATACCTTTCTCAGTGTTCTCTGTATTTCTCCTTCACTAGCTCAGATCTGACCATCCAGAATGTGGGCTTCCAGGAGCTGGAGTGAGTAGATAGGAACCATGGAGGCTCAAAGCTGGGTGACAGGGGAAGGGGTCGGGGTGTGGGGTTGCCTATGTTAGTATCCTTAGTTCCCTCTAAATCCCCTGTATTCTCTCAGTTCTCTCAGCCTCTCGGGCTGTGGGACATGTGTGGTGAGAAATGACAAGAATTTGTGATCCCAGACCCCAGGTATCAGGTGGGCTGGATCGTCGAGCTGTTGCATTGGGCCAAAGGTTAGCTCAAGGCCTGGGCCCAGCACAGGAAGAGGAAGATGATGAGTGGGATCTGGAGGAAGAGCCTGAAGATGAAATCTCAGGGGTTGTGTTCAGCCCCATCAGAAGGTGACTCCTGGGCAGATGAGGTTGAGAAGGGCCGGGCAGAGAAGGTGGTCTTAAAGAAGAGGCTTAAAGTCCCCCTGGCAGAGACAGGGCTCACACCAAAAGAGCCTGATAATAGAAAACAATTCATACTGAAGTGCCAAATGAGTAGCTCAGGAATTTGGGCAGACTTCAGGAGGCATCAGTGTTTAACTTGATTCTCAGTGCATGGGTAGGCTTTGGACTGACAGACTCAAAAGTAATCTCTCAGACACCTTAGAGGGAGGGAGAAGATACTGTGTAGTTTGGGAGGATGGGCTCTCAGCCCCCCAAACTGGAATGACACCCTATTTTTTGCAGCCGAGCCAGAGACATCTCTAGAAGAGACCCTCACCAGGTGCCCAAAGCCCAGGCCTTCCAGGTACTGAATGGGGGGAAGAGAGGGGGAGAATTTGGACCCTGCTTCCCACGAGGCTTTCATAGGACACCTGCTCCCTCCCCCTTGCAGACAGCCCCACATCTTCCCTCACACCCTGAGCCTCCCCAGAGCCGCAGGGGCAAAGTTTAGGCTGCCCTTCTCTCCTTCAGGTCGGTGTCTCAGTTCTCGAGGCCCAGAAACTGGTGGGAGTCAACATTAACCCTTACGTGGTCGTGAAGGTGGGGGAGCAGCGCCGAGAGACTGCCAAGCAGCGGGGGACCAACTGCCCCTTCTTCAATGAGGTGTCTGGAATGGGAATGGGAGACACAGGGATACAAAAGGAGGGGCCCAAAGATCTGGACCAGGCAGTAAAAGCTCTTTCTACAGAGAGGGGCTCTAGGTATCCATCCTCTCTTACTTTGCTCTCTGTTTTTCAGCATTTCTTATTTGAGTTTCACGAAACCAGGGAGCGTCTGCGCGAAACGCTGCTGGAGATCTCGGTGATGAGGGCGACGCTGGGCGAGTGGGGCTGGGCTGGGCAGGACTAAGCGGGGTCCCTTCTCTTGGGACTTACTCCCCTCCCACGCTTTCCCCCTCTCTCCCAGGTGTTCCATTCTCAGACACTTCCCTTTCTGGCCACCCGGATTGGCACTTTCAGAATGGACTTGGACATCGTCTGCGAACAGCCAGGTACTGGACCCCTCTCTTCCCATCACATTAGTATCCCACAGATACTAATGCCCAGTCCTGGACTGTCTCTGACCTCTCCGCGGATCGATCAGACCTTGAACCCTTCCCCGACCAGGACACTGAGCCCCCTCAGTCTCCTCCCTCTGAGACCCTACCACCAGTGCAAAGAGCCTGCCAGCTGGGCCCCTCTCTCGGGTGACCCTGAACCTGACAGGGGCTGGGACAACCGGAAGCGCACACTCAGGATGTTCCCATTTCCCCACAGACAGTCACTTTTCCCAGAAATGGGCCGTGCTCCACGATCCCCAGGACACCCACGCTGGAGCCAAAGGCTTTGTCAAAGTTACCCTAACTGTGACGGCTCGGGGAGAGCTGACCCGGCCCTTACCTCCCTCTCCTCCAGGCCACAGTCCTGATATTGAAAAGTAAGGGTAAAAACTGGGGAAGAGGGCAGGGGTGGCTGAAGGAGACAGGGCCCGAAGGGGCCGGGACTGAAAGAGGATTGGATTAGGGATTTAGGATTTTTAGGGAGCTGTGACTTGTCCAGCTTCCTTCTTCTATGCTCTTTCTTGTGTCTCCCCATCTAGGAACCTGCTTCTGCCTAGGGGATTTCCAGCTGACCGGCAGTGGGCCCGGCTCAGTGTCCGATTATACCGGGCTAAGGGTCTCCCTGCTCTTAGCCCTGGACTCCTGGGCGGCTTGGCCCGTGTTGTGCGAGAGCCGCGAGTGCTAGTGGATCCTTACATTAGGGTGTCCTTCTTGGGGCAACAGGTGAGCCTGTTCCTATTCCAACTCCCTCCCTTCATCCCCCATCCTCTCAGAGACAAAGCTCCCATAAGAGACTCCGGGGTGAGCCAGATGCAGCCCTCCAAGCCTTCTTTCTGCCTCCACCACTGCCCTGCCTCAGCCCCCATGCTGCATTCTCCTTGCCCACATGCCGATGCCAGTCAAAAAACACAACTGCAGGGGGAGACTTCAGTGCAAAGTGAGACCACGGATCCTGAATGGAACGAACAGCTGAACTTCGTGGAGCTGTTTCCACCTCTCACCTCCCGCATCCGTCTGCAGCTGATGGACGATGCTCAAATGGGTGACGTGCCCATTGCCACCCATGTCCTGGATCTTAGGCAGATCTCCCACCCAGGCCGTGCTGGTGAGCCCCCTACTCCTTGTCCCCAAAAGATCCCACGGCTCCAGAAACATCCGGAGGCATTTAGATCTAGAGTTGGAGGCCATCAAACCCAACCCCCTCATTTTACAACCGAGGAACGAGGTCCTCCAAAGTTAAAGGACTTATACACCCCTTAGCAGGCGTTTGATTTGAAGGCTTCCTGTCCCCAGGTCCTGTATCCCATTCAGGACACTACAACATACCACCAGATTCCTACCCAGCACACTGGGAAGTTCTTAATGGAGGCCCTGTTCTCCCTCCTACCCCTCCTTGCCCTGAAAGCATATCCCAGACTTATCCCAGCACCCCTTTTCCGGGAGTGTGCCCCTCAACCTCCTGGGTCAGGAACACTTCCGTCCACACTGACTGGCATCCCTTGGTCCTCTCTCCGCAGTGGGGTTTAAGCCTACCTTTGGTCCCACCTGGGTTCCTCTTTATGGGTCTCCCCCAACTGGGGGACTTCGGGATAGTCTGCATGGCCTCAACAGCGGCCAAGGCCCAGGTGTGTGGTTCCGAGGCCGCCTGCTGCTAGCTGTGGGGCTGGAGATGTTTGGCAGTGGGGCCCGTCCCGAGCCCCGCCAGGTCCCACAGGGTTCCAGGATGGCCCAGATCACCAGGAAGAAGAAAAAGGGCCGGAAAGACCGGGGTCCAGCCAAGGAACCAGAACAGCCAAATGTCACCCAGGATGGGCCAGAGCTGCCCAGTGCTGTGGAAGTGGAAGTGGAAGAACTGTATCCGCTGCCTGAGGTAGGGGCCTAAAACAGCAGGTCTTGGGCTAGGGCCTAAGAATTGGGGTCTTCCTTTCCTTCCTGGCCCTGGAAATTTTCCCATGAAGAAGATGAAATCTCTGGTAGGAATAACAGTAGCTTTGATTTATACAGCACTTTAAGTTTGTTATTCAGTTGTATCCAACTCTTCCTGATCCCATTTGGGGTTTTCTTGGCAAAGATACTGGAGCGGTTTTGCCGTTTCCTTCTTCAGCTCATTACAGAGGAAACTGAGGTAAATAGACTTCCTCTGGCACACAGCTAGGAAGTCTTTGAGGCTGAATTTGAACTTAAGGACATTCTTATTCACTGCACCACCTAACTGCCCTGCTTTAAAGTTTGCTTTATAATCTCACAACAACCTAGGGGAAGTAGGTGGTATTATTATCTCCATATTTTAAACAAATGAAGAAACTGAGGTAGATAGTGTATAAATGAGTGCTAGTAAATATTCAGGGTCACACAGTCACACAGGGTAACACAGTTAAATATCTGAGAGTAGATCTGAACACTTGTCTGTCTACTGTGCCATCTAGCTGTCTCTTTAAGGAAGCATTTTAAAATGGAAATTATTCTAAGGGAAGGTAGCCCTGAAAACCATTATCACTGTGGGCGATACCTTATTAGTTTATTAAAGTTAGTTTGTTAAACATGGGATCACAGGGCTGGAAGGGACCTCAGAGGTCATTGACAGATGAGGAAACTAAGGCCAGAGGTTAAGTGGCTGTAAGTGGTGAGAAATGGGATTTAAATTTGGATCCTCTGATTCTAAATTGACTATCTTGTCAGTGCATCATGCTGCCCTTTGGGGAGCCTCTGTCTAAGGGGTAGGAGGTGAGGGTAAGAGAAGATGACGTTAGCAAATAGATCTCTGCAGGGAAGGGACTTGTGACCATGGAAGTGAGTGCTTGGCAGGAAGTTCAGGAGGTGGGAGAAGGGTCCTGGAGGGGACAAGTTCTGCCAGCTTAAATTACGCTTCTGCAGTGGTTCCTGTTCCAATGTCTTGTCTTCTCGCCATTACCCAGCAAGCTTTGGCTGCCCAAGAAGATTTTCTGCTCTTTGCCGTTCTTTTTGAAGCCGCGATGATTGACCCTTCTGTGGGCCCCCAACCCATCAGCTTTGAGATCTCCATTGGTACAGTATCTGCCGGCATGTGCAGTCCGGGCTGACTTCTCTAAGGCACCCCGAGGTGGATCCTCGCCCGGGGGGATCTGAATCATGGGCCTTATGGAGGTGATGGAGGGTCACTTGAGGGAGATTAGGGCTGTGGTCACTCTGGAATCTGAGCTACGGTCAGTGCTGGGGATGGGGCAGCCCCAGGGCTTTGAGTCAGGATCGCTGCTGCTTTGCCAGGCAATCACTGGGGCTTCTGAACTGTGCTCATTCTGGGGTAGGAGGGGCTGGCCGACAAGAGGAATTGCGGAGCCGAAGATCACAGGGCAGAGAAGCTGAGGCTGGAGTCACGATGGATGTTCAGACCAGAGAGACCCAGCCTCTGCTGGAATTAGACCCAGAACCGGAGACCAGTCAGGGCCTAGATGAGCAGGGAGGACCTGGGGAGCTTATGGGAACTCCGGGGCTGCAACCAGAGCCCATGGAGGGTGATGGGTAGGTCCACGGGACTGGGGCAGGGATCACTGAGTTCTGGCAAGGCAAGTGGGATCCAAAGATGGTCCTGCTGGGGGTGGAGGGGGAAAGGTGAAGGTACAATAGCCTTCACCTCTGAATTTGTCTAGGCCCTACCTTTGCCTGCCCCTTCGATATGAGAAGCCATGTATTCATGTCTGGAGTCGCTGGGAAGACCATACTTGGCGCCTTCAAAGCAGCAATTGCATCAAGAAAGTAGCAGAGAGACTGGTAAGGGCAGAGCCACAGTGGGGAAGAATGCTGGAGATGGGGTCCCAGAGAAGGGAACCATGAAGGTCTGGGAGGGAAGGGTGGAGGGAGGAAGCTGGACCTTGGGGAGGAGGGTCCAGTGTCCAGGTCTCCCTTTTCCACTGTTTCTGCAGGACCAAGGGCTGCAGGAGACAGAGAGGCTGCTGAAGAGGCCAGGACCGGGGGCATGGGTACGGCTGCGGCAGGCCCTGGAGGAACTGGTGGCTGGGAGCAGGTGAGAGGGCTCCAGGGTTCTGTGGCCCAAAATGGGCAGAGGATTGTCCTAAAGTCACACAGCTAGTCTAGCACAGCAGGCTGGAGCACTTGAGGGCATTTTTCTCCCCTCCTTCTTCCATTATGGCTCATCATAGCTTGTTGCCAGTTATGCTGGCTTTGTTCCAGAGCATTTTCTCCCACTGGGACCAACCAAAGGATCATTTATTTAGCACCTACTAGATTCCAGGAGAAACAAGGACAAAAGTCAAACAAAACAGTCTCTGCTTTCCAGAAGCATATTATAGAACTATCTAGAGTAGCAATTCTGGCCCTATTTACACTCTTAAAAGTTATTGAGAGACTCTTCTCCAAGAGCTTTTGTTTATGTGGGTTTCATTTATCAATGTTGACCGAATTCAAAATTAAAACATCTTAGTATTACTAGGGAAATAGAATTTTTTCATTTAATAGTATTTTATTTTTTACAATTACATGTAAAAACAGGTTTCAACATTCACTTTTGTAAGATTTTGAGTTCCAAAATTGTTTTCTTCCTCCCTTCCTTCCTTTCACCTCCCCAAGACAGCAAACAATCTGATATCGGTTATATATGTACCAATATTTTAAACATATTTCCATACAAGTCATGCTGGGAAAGAAAAATCAAAACAAAAGGGAAAAATCACAAGCAAGAAAAAAATAAAATGAAACAAAAAAGGTGAAAATATTGTTCTTTGATCTGCACTTAGTCTCTATAATTCTCTCTGGATGCAGGTGGCATTTGGAATTGTCTATTAGAATTATTTTGGATCACTGTATTTCTTAGATTACTGTATTTTTTTTTTTTGATCGCTGTTATTTCTGAGAAGAGCTAAGTCTATCTATTACTATATGCAATTTTCTTCTGGTTCTGTTCACTTCACCCAGGATCAGTTTATAGAAATCTTTCCAGACTTTTCTGAAATCAGCCTATTCACCATTCTTTAGATGGCATTTTATTTTTCCAAATACATGCAAAAATAATTCTCAGCATTCACCTTTGCAAAACCTTATGTCCAAATTTTTCTCCCTCTCCTTTTCTCTCCTACCTTCCCAAGATGAAAGCAATCTAATGTAGGTTAAATGTGTTGAATTCTACATATTTCCATATTCATCTTGCTAAGCAAAAACAAAAACAAAAACAAAAACAAACAAAAAGCTCCAACAGATCAAAAGGAGAAAAAAAAAAAAAACACGAGAAAGGGGAAAAAAACAAACAAACAACAAAAAGGTGAAAATCCTATGCTTTGATCCACATTCAGTCTTCATAGTTTTCTCTGGATGCGGGAGGTTCTTTCCATTCCAACTCTATTAAAATTGCCTTGAATCATCTCATTGTTGAAAAGAGCCAAGTCCATCACAATTGAGAATCACATCATCTTGTTGCTGTACAATGTTCTCTGGTCCTGCTCACTTCACTCAGCATCAGTTCATGTCTTTCCACACTTTTCTGAAATCAGCCTACTCATCATTTCTTATAGAACAATAATGTTCTGTTACTTTCTATACCATGGTTTGTACAGTGATTCCTAATTGATGGGCCTCTACTCAATAGAAGAATCATTTTGACCTTGCAGCCTGCCTGAAGGATCTCTAGCACCACACTCTGAGAGCCAGTGATCTAGGGACCATTGTCCCACCCCCTCAGTTTAAATGAGAGAAAACAGGCCAAGGGAGAGAAACACAGGCAGAAAGCATCAGAAGTGGAATTTGAACCCAGGTCCTCTGAATCTAAGGTGGTGTAGTGAATAGTGTCCTGGGCTTGGAATCAAGAAGATCTGAGGTCAAATCTAGCCTTTAAGCTTCTAAGTCCAGAGTTAGGTCCCCTTTCTACTGTGCAGAGTAGCCTTGATACCCTTTTAGGAAAGAATCTACACTCTTTGATGCACTAAAACTAGAGGAGTCAAGGAGGCCAGTAATTGAACTAACCCAGTTTTAGAATTCAAGGGCAGCAAGGTGGTTTAGTGGATAAAGCACTGGGCCTAGAGTCAGGAGGACCTGAATTCAAATTTGACCTCAGACACCTCGGAGCTGTGTGACCCGGGGCAAGTCACTTGACCCTGTTTGCCTCCTTTTCCTCATTTGTAAAATGAGCTGGAGAAGAAAATGGCAAATGACTGTGGTATCTTTGCTAAGAAAACCCCAAATGGGGTCATGAAGAATCAGAATGACACCAAACAAATAATGAGCACCAATGTTATATAGTTCAACTCTTCTCTTTATTTTTTTCCTTCAGGGATCATTGGACTTTTTCCAAAACAGAATTAACAGCCAATGACATTTTAAAATTACAGGATACAAAGCTTATAGCACTCCAAGTTATTTTCTTTTACTGATAATCCCTAAGACTCTCTTTACTTCCCTTACTTCTTACCTCCACAACTCTCTCCCTAAAGTTTCTATGACCTCCCTGGCCTTTCCCCACAAACTCCCATAGCCTCCCTGATCTCTCCTCATGATTTTTATGGCTTCTGTCACTTTCTCTTGTAAGGAGTGCTAATCTTTTGGTCACCCTGACTTCTCCACATGGACCTCTGTGACCCCCCCCCTTATAACCCTGTAACCTATAACTCCTTACCCCATGCTCCCCATACCCAGGCAGTACTGTCGGGGAGCTGAGCGAAGGACAATGACCCGGCCCAATGCCCTGGATCGGAGCCGCAGGAAGCTGCTGACACATAGCATGGTAGGCAGGAAGGGGAAAGGAAGAGAGGGGAAAGGTAGGAGGGGTGACTCTTTGGATCTGTCTGTCACTTAATTGACCTTCATGTCAGCACATGGCATCCTCCCCTACCAACAGCTTGAGCCCATCTCCATCCCTGTCTCTCTCTGTCACTCAGGCTGTAGCTGCTCGGCAGGGCCTGCGTCTCCTAGGAGGGATGAGGCCCAGCAATGTGGACCAGAAAGTGATACTGGCTAAGAAGATACTGGCCAAGCTAAATTTCCTCTTCCAGGAGGTAAGAGAACCTGCCCTGGGTGGGAGGGGGGGAACTATCTTTTCCTAATTATTATGACCATAAAAACAATAGCTCTTTCTTATTGTATTTTATGATTTATAGAGTATTCACAAAAACAAGGTGAAAGAGGTTGTGAAATGTTATCTAACCCATTATTATAGGTGAAGAAATCAGGATTTAGAGAGAATAACTCAGCCAGAGTTACAACACTAGTGTCAGAGAGAACTGGTGTTTGAACCCCCATCTTTTAACTCCTCAGGCCTTTCCTTCCTTCCTTCCTTTCCTTCCTTCCTTCCTTCCTTCCTTCCTTCCTTCCTTCCTTCCTTCCTTCCTTCCTTCCTTCCTTCCTTCCTTCCTTCCTTCCTTCCTTCCTTCCTTCCTTCCTTCCTTCCCTTCCTTCCTTCCTTCCTTCCTTCCTTCCTTCCTTCCCTTCCTTCCTTCCCTTCTTTCCTTCCCTTCCTTCCTTTCCTTCCTTCCTTTCCTTCCTTCCTTTCCTTCCTTCCTTTCCTTCCTTCCTTCCCTTCCTTCCTTTCCTTCCTTCCTTCCTTCCTTCCTTCCTTCCTTCCTTCCTTCCTTCCTTCCTTCCTTCTTTCCTTCCTTCCTTCCTTCCTTCCTTCCTTCCTTTCCTTCCTTCCTTCCTTCCTTCCTTCCTTCCTTCCTTCCTTCCTTCCTTCCTTCCTTCCTTCCTTCCTTCCTTCCTTCCTTCCTTCCTTCCCTTCCTTCCCTCCTTCCTTCCTTCCTTCCCTTCCTTCCTTCCTTCCTTCCTTCCTTCCCTTCCTTCCTTCCTTCTTTCCTTCCCTTCCTCCCTCTCTCCCTTCCTTCCTTCCTTCCTTCCTTCCTTCCTTCCTTCCTTCCTTCCTTCCTTCCTTCCTTCCTTCCTTTCCTTCCTTCCTTCCTTCCTTCCTTCCTTCCTTCCTTCCTTCCTTCCTTCCTTCCTTCCTTCCTTCCTTCCTTCCCTCCTTCCTTCCTTCCTTTCCTTCCTTCCTTCCTTCCTTTCCTTCCTTCCTTCCTTCCTTCCTTTCCTTCCTTCCTTCCTTTCCTTCCTTCCTTCCTTCCTTCCCTCCTTCCTTCCTTCCTTTCCTTCCTTCCTTTCCTTCCTTCCTTCCTTCCTTCCTTCCTTCCTTCCTTCCTTCCTTCCTTTCCTTCCTTCCTTCTTTCCTTCCTTCCTTCCTTCCTTCCTTCCTTCCTTCCTTCCTTCCTTCCTTCCTTCCTTCCTTCCTTCCTTTCCTTCCTTCCTTCCTTCCTTCCTTCCTTCCTTTCCTTCCTTCCTTCCTTCCTTCCTTCCTTCCTTCCTTCCTTCCTTCCTTCCTTCCTTCCTTCCTTCCTTCCTTCCTTCCTTCCTTCCTTCCTTCCTTCCTTCCTTCCTTCCTTCCTTCCTTTCTTCCTTCCTTTCCTTCCTTCCTTCCTTCCTTCCTTCCTTCCTTCCTTCCTTCCTTCCTTCCTTCCTTCCTTCCTTCCTTCCTTCCTTCCTTCCTTCCTTTCTTCCTTCCTTTCCTTCCTTCCTTCCTTCCTTCCTTTCCTTCCTTCCTTCCTTCCTTCCTTCCTTCCTTCCTTCCTTCCTTCCTTCCTTCCTTCCTTCCTTCCTTCCTTCCTTCCTTCCTTCCTTCCTTCCTTCCTTCCTTCCTTCCTTCCTTCTTTTCCACCTCTTTTTTTTTTTTTTGGTCTTTCTCTTTCCCCCTTACAAATGTTATAAATGTTCTTCCTTTTTCAATTGGTAAACATTTATTTTCTTCCCTCTCCCTCCCCTCCCACCCCACTGAAACTGGGAAGTAGGGAGAAAAAGAAAAGTTTCGGGAACAAATATGTATTATCAAGCAAACCAAATGTGTATTCTTCCACATGAGTACCATTCCTTGCCCCTGGTCCCTGCAGTGTTACCTTTGCCTATCTCATGGTCTCCTGACTTCTTTTGGCCAACCACCTCTCTCCCAGATGTGTTGGTTTGGATGTTCAGTGGGCGGCGGCGTGTGGCCCTTGCTCGGGTCCCAGCCCAAGATGTGTTATTCTCTGTGGTAGAAGAACGTGGACAGGACTGTGGTCATGTCCAGAGCCTCCTGCTCACTGTGGGAGCCTGGGGACAAGGCTAGACCTGGAGGGAAGCAGCGGGTGGGTGGCCTGGGGTAGGAAACGGTGCAGAGGTGATAGATGTGTTTGACTCAGCTGTGTTCCTTCCCTCGGGTACCTGGAGCTCCTCCTGGTGAGGTCTGTGCCAAGCTGGAGATGCTCCTATGGCTTGGCCAGGGCAAACATGCCAAGGTCTGTACCCAGGAGCTTCCCCCAGGTTGCTGCCCCAACCCCCGGGAGGTCTGCCTCACACCTTACACCGAGACAGTGGCTCACACTTGGAAACAGGGGGTGGAGGGGAGAGAGAGGATCAGGGGCAGATCCTCTGATAAGCATGGCCCTTCTTGTCCCACCCCAGACTTCAGCTACTTTCAGCTCCGAGCTCACCTCCTCAAGCAAGGGGAGTCCTGGCTGCTGATGACAGCGGCCTCTCCGATCCCTTTGCCCACGTCCTTGTCTCAACCCAGTGCCAGGCCACACAGGTAAGGGCAACGCTGTCCCTCCCCGGACTCTAAGTAGTCGGGAGAGGATAAACAAGTGTACCGTCCTGGTGAAGCTGGATCTTCAGGGGTCAGTTCTGGGGATGGAAGTTGTGGGAGAGTTTGGGCTCTTGAGGTAGTTCCCTATCTTCTGAGTGAATGGGGAGGCATCAAGCTTGGGGTACAAAGAGCAGAGATGAGGTATTTCACTATCTTCATTCTTAGTCAATTAACAAGCACTTATTAAACAACCACTATGTTCCAAGCACTGTGGTAAGTGCTGAGGACACAAATAGGCTTAATATATAGTCACTGGCTTCAAGGAGTTTACGTTCCAATATGGGAGTATGACGCATTAAAAAAAAGAGAGAACTAGAAAGAGGAATAGGATAAGGAGGGAAAATGTAAAGTCAGGAGCGGAGCAAGGCCTGCAAAACCAACTCACACATCAAAAAAGTCTGGCTCTGTAATGTTCATCAGCCATAGTCCCCACTTCCCAGTAAAGCAGAAGGACAGACGTCTTCGTTTCTCCATTCCTCTTCTTTGGGATCAAGCTTGGGTATTACAATTTTGCACCATTTCCCCCATGACTTTAAAAACATATTTAAAACCACCAAGTTACTAAACAGCGATCCACCCTCCAGCCGAAGCATTCGTGCTCTTTCCACTCTCTCCGGCAGCCCGTAGGTCCCCTACCCTTGGTTATCCCTCCCTTCTCTACGAACCCTCTGGATGTCTCCACCAGGTCCTGGAGCAGACGCTGAGCCCACTGTGGGACGAGCTCCTAGTGTTTGAGCAGCTGATTATAGATGGTCGGAGAGAGCAGCTTCCTGCCGAGCCACCCCTTGTCACTATCAATGTGTTTGATCACAACAAGTTTGTGAGTGTGTGTGGGTACATGCCCATAGATTTGTCTGTCTCTCCGGAGTTTGTCTCCGTGTTTCAGCCCAGCCCAACTGCTACTACAGCCACCATCATCCTGTTGCTGGCTCAGTTGGGGCCTTCTTGTCCCTGCTGCTTTCCATCTCAGGTCCCTGCTCCTCCTCCAAGCCTGACTTGTTCTCCTCACAGGGTCCCCCTGTATTCCTGGGTCGAGCTCTGGCAGCTCCTCAGGTAAAGCTGATAGAAGAGCCCTACCGACGCCCTGAGCTGCAGTTCTTCCCCCTGACTAAGGGTCTTCAAGCTGCAGGGGAGCTCATTGCCACCTTTGAACTCATTGAGTTGGATTATAGTGGCAGGCTTGAGGTAAGAGTGGAATCATAGGTTTGTCTCCCCTCCCTTTCCCCACTCTCCAACAGGACTCACCTGATTTCAATTTTTTCAGTTTTTTTTCTTTTTTTTTTTTCCCCCCCTGAGGCTGGGGTTAAGTGACTTGCCCAGGGTCACACAGCTAGGAAGTGTCTGAGACCACATTTGAACTCAGGTCCTCCTGAATTCAGGCTGGTGCTCTATCCACTGCGCCACCTAGCTGCCCCCTTTTGGGGGTATTCTTAATAGTATTTTATTTTTCCAATTACATGTAAATATAGTTTTCAACACTAATTTTTATAAGACCTTAAATTCCAAACTTTTTCCCTTCCTCCTTTATTTCCTCCCTGCCCAAGACAGTAAGCAATCTGTGCGGTTACACACTTAAAATCATTTTAACCACATTTCCATATTGCTCATATTGTGAAGGAAAAATCAAAACAGAAAGAAAAACTCACAAAAGAAATAAAGCAAATTAAATAAAGGATAAAGGGGCAGCTAGATGGCATAGTGGACAGAGTATTAGCCCCGAAGTCCTGACCTGAGTTCAAATATAGTCTCAGGCACTTAACACTTCCTAATAATAAACAAACAAAGAAACAAATAAAAACAATATGTTTCAATCCACATTCAGTCTCCTTAGTTCTCTTTCTGAATGCAAATGGTATTTTACATCCCAAGTTGATTGGAATTGCCTTAAATCATTATATTTCTGAAAAGAGCTAAATCTATCATATTTGATCATCATAAAATTTTGCTGTTACTATAGGCAATGTTCTCCTGGTTCTGTTTACTTTACCCAGTATCAGTTTCTGTAAGTCTTTCCAAGCTTTCCTGAAATCATCCTGCTCATCATTTCTTACAGGATGATAATATTCCATTACATTCATATACCATCACTTAGTCAACCATTCTTCAGTTGATGGGCATCCACTCAGTTTCCAATTCCTTGTCCCCACAAAAAAGCTGCCACAAATATTTTTGCACTTGTTCTTTCCCCTCTTTTGTGGGGACAGACCCAGTAGTGAAATGGCTGGATCAAAGGGTAATATACATTTTTTCCTCTGAGGCGATTGGGCTTAAGTGACATGCCCAGGATCACACAGCTAGGAAGTGTTAATTGAACTCAGGCTCTCCTGACTTCAGGGCTGGTACTCTATCCACTGTGCCATCTAGCTGACCTTTTATCCTTTATTTAATTTGCTTTTTTCTTTTGTAAGTTTGAGGGTAATGCACATTTTGATAGCCCTTTGAGGATAGTTGCTCTCTAAAATAGCTGGATTAGTTCACAACTCCACTAAGTGCATTACCCCTCCTTTTCTTTCTTTCTTTTTTCTTTTCTTTTCCTTTCCTTTCTTTTCTTTTCTTTTCTTTTCTTTTCTTTCCTTTCTTTTCTTTCTTTCTTTCTTTCTTTCTTTCTTTCTTTCTTTCTTTCTTTCTTTCTTTCTTTCTTTCTTTCTTTCTTTCTTTCTTTCTTTCTTTCTTTCTTTCTTTCTTTCTTTCTTTCTTTCTTTCTTTCTTTCTTTCTTTCTTTCTTTCTTTCCTTTCCTTTCCTTTCTTTCTTTTCTTTCTTTCTTTTTTTCACCACATCTCCAACATTTAACATTATCTTTTTCTGTCATCTTAGCTAATCACTTGATTCAATTTAACAACCACTTAAAAGGTCCAATTCTCAAAGACTTAACTTGGTATTCTGCATTTTCCTGGCTGAGCTGAGACATATTTATTACCAATGTATATAAGAGAAGACCAGTAACATGGGCAGGCAAGCAGGTTGTTCAAGGAAGCCTTGTTCTCCCACCAAATTGAGGAGAGCAGGCTACTCTTACAACTGGGTGGAGAAGACAGAATACATTAGGATGCTACTGAAAGATTGGGCGAGAAGGATAATACTGTGTTGGAAGAGAGAAAAACAAAGTTAGGAGATTAATAAAAGTTTAGTTAGTGAGGTAGACACCAAATCATGGGAACCAAGACTGAGGAGGTGGATGGGAGGTCTCTATTGTCCTGCCCAAGAATAGTATTCTTTTCTAGGGGAACATATTTTCCAATAGTTTCTTTATGTAAACAACACTTGTTTATCCAGAAATCTTTGCAATTATTCCAAGCTCTCTAAAAGCACAACAAAATAAGAAAAATCTAGAGTTTTTCTTTCATATTATATCCTAGGATCTACACTTCACAAAGAAGGAGAGAAGAATTATATAAGACAGGGTCCCTGTCCTCAGGGGCATGAAATACCAACCCAGATAACTATGATATAAAGTTTTACATGAAAATTTAGACAGGAGCAGAGAAACGAGAAATCCAAAAGAGAGGAACTTTTGTGTCAAAAATATGGCTCCAAGGACACAAACACGTACCTGTCCCTCATTACCACCTCTAGAGCCCACATTTTTGAACATGTCCCCCTGGACACAATTCCCAAGTAACTCATTCTCTATTTGATCCCTGCCATATATCATCTGCCTTCTGCACCTTTCTAGCCCTCAGTACCAGAAGATGTAGAGCCCCAGGATCTGGAATTTCTGCGTGACACTACTTCTGGATGTCTCCATCTACCCCCAGGGGTACGACCCTTGCTCAAGGAGTTCAGAATTGAGGTATCTGGGACCCTTATAACCCCATTCTACTTGCTTCCTGCCCTGGGGCTCCTTTCCCAGAATCCCTCTCCAAATATCCTCAAACCTCATTAACTGATCCCATATACCCCCATATGCGTAGTTTTCCCTCTTTCATATCCTGCCTAGAATTATGTCCCCTCTCTCTCTTCTTGGTAATAAATATGTCTCATCTTCTCCCTACTCTCTTTCTCTGTCTCTCTCGGTCTCTATCTCTGTCTCTCTCCCTCTCTCTCCCCACCTTCTCCCCTCCTCCCCCACATACATCCAGGTACTGTTCTGGGGTCTTCGGGGGCTGGGCCGGATACACCTATTTGCAGTGGAGCAGCCACAGGTCGTGCTGGAAATTGGGGGCCAACGTGTGGAGTCTGAGATTCTGGCTAGTTACCGAGAGAACCCCAACTTCACAGAACTGGTCAAGCATCTGACTGTGGTGAGAAGCCATGGGGAGAGTGGGAGGCATCCTTTCTCCAGGGTTCTTGGAATTCCCAACATCCCTAGAAAACCCCTTGAAGTACAGGAAGTCTGATTGGGCTCATAATCTTTGGTCTGTCTTGGGGTACTGATTCATAAAACCTCAGAATCTGTTGGGGACCTACTTAAAGTTGGTTCATTGATTCCCCACCTGGACTTAAGGTCCCTTAAACCCTCTGAATTCATAACCTACTTTTTGGGTAGGTTATTGGAAATGGCTTCCTTTTTTTTTTTTTCTTGCATCTCTTCTCTCAACTTCCAAACTCACTACACAAACTCACATCCTGAGCAGAGTAAAGGGATTCCCTGAGTCTCAGTGACCACTCTCTCGCTTTGTGACTTTCCATCCCCTTTCCTTACTCCACACAGGAGCTCCCTGAGCAACCGTATCTGCAGCCCCCACTCAGTATCCTTGTAGTGGAGCGTCGAGCCTTTGGACGTACCATTCTCGTAGGTTCCCACATCGTCCCCCATGTCCTTCGGTTTGCTCTCCAGGAGCCCACAGAACCCTCTGAGGAGGATGGAGATAGGGGACTCCAAGGTGAGTGATCTTTACCTTCACAGAACCCATGACAAGGCTGGCCAGTTCAGCCTTGGCTGCGCTTTGGGGCTCAATTCTAGCTTGAAGGTTGGTGCTGCTGTCTTTGCTGCACTGGCCTTACAATACTGATTCTCCTTCTAAACCCTGCAGACATTGGCTCCTTCAAGAACATTTTCCCAATTTCTTCCCAGACTCAGTCTTTCCCTTTCTTCTTTTTTTCAACCTGGCCATTATTAGGGTCCAAAATATGTCTTCTTCCCTCCCTTCCCTCCCTCCCTCCCTTCCTTCTCTCCTTCCCTCCCTTCCCTCCCTCCCTTCCTTCCCTCCCTTTCTCCTTCCTTCCTCCCTTCTTTCCTTCCTTCCTTCCCTTCCTCCTTCCCTCTCTCCTTTCTTCCTTCCCTCCTTTTCTCCTTCCTTCCCTTCTTCTTTTCTTTCTTTTTGGTTTCAGGATTATAATGACACACATTTAAAGCTGAAAGCTTCTACCAAAGGTCTCTTTCCTTTAATTGCTATAAAAAACATCAGTCAAATCAGAGAATCACAGAAACTCAGAGCTGGAAGGCCTGAAGAGGCTTCTAGTTCCACTTGTATTTATATTTATATTATTTTCAACAAATGGTCATTCACCTTCCATAAAGATCTCCCAAATGTTGGGAAATTCTCTCCCCTTTGCCTCTCCTGTCAGTGGAGGTCCTTTGCTGTTGCTCAGTTATTTCAGTAGTGTCTAACTCTTTGTGATTTGGGGATTTCTTGGCAAAGATACTGGCCTGGTTTGCCATTTTTCTCTGCAGCTCACTTTATAGATGAGGAAACGGAGGCAGACAAGGTTAAGTGACTTGCTCAGAGTCAAAAAGCGAGTTAAGTGTGTGAGGCCATATTGGAACTCAGAAAAAGGATCTTTCTAAGTCCAAGCCTGGCAGTTTAGATTCCCTGCTCTCTCCCCAACACCGTCCTATTTTGTGATGCGAATTAAATATGGGAGACCAAATTGAGCATAAATGGATATATTAGTAAGCTAAGGAATCTGTAGTCCCTCATAGCCATTTGGTCTTCACGAAGAGTTGTTTTTTATAACTTATCACCTCACTTAGAGAACACAGCCAATCAGCAGTATTCTGCAGCAATTTAGGATAGAAAAGTAAAGCATTTCAAGGTAGAGGGAGGGTAGAGAAAGAAGAGAACCAGGAATAAAAAGAGAATATTTGGATGCACTTGGCTGGATTTATTATTAGAATAAGAACAAATTCAATGTCAGGAAACAAGGGAAAGAGACTAAATACTTTCACAATCATGAGTTCTTTTAGATGAAACTAGAGTCTCTTATCTGAGGATTTGTTACAACAGTGGATAAGCTCTTTCCCTTCAACCATATCCTTACATAAGGTTTGGGGACTTTCTAATATTAGGCCACCAGTCAGTGAGGGGATTTCCACATTGTTAGTCCATCCAGATGTTGCAAAATAATTTGGGTACTCTCTTTCTTCCATATATGACAAAAAAGTAATTAACTCCCAAGGCAGCCTATTTTATTTCTGGATTATCATTCAGATGGTTTTAATTTTTTTCCTTACAACAAGGTGAGGTCTCCTTTTTTTTAATTAAAGCTTTTTATTTTCAAAATACATGCATAAATAATTTTCAACATTCATCCTTGCAGAACCTTCTGTTTCAAATTTTTTCTCCCTCTCTTCCCCCTACCCCTTCTCCTAGACAGTAAGTGATCCAATATGTATTAAACATGTGCAATTCTTTTATACATATTTCCACAATTATCATGATACATAAGAAAAATCAGATCAAAAAGGAAAAAGTGAGAAAGAAAAAAATGCAAACAAACAACAACAACTAATAGTGAAAATGTTGTGATCCACACTTCCTACAATCCTCTCTCTGGGTGCAAATGGCTCTCTTCATCACAAGACCATTGGAACTGGCCTGAATCAGTGAGGTCTACATCTTTGCAACTTTTAGCTACTGTTTCTAGTTCTATCTTTGGTCCCAGGAGGACATATCTAATCCTTTATTTAAAGGACATCCTGAGGATATTAAACAAAAAAGTCAAAACTACATTTAAAAAGTGATTGTGACTGATTGTATAGGCAAATATATACTTTACGTTACCATTTCTGAAGGGTATGTTGTTCAACAGTTTTTCAGTTGTGCCTGACTCATCATGACCTCATTTGGGGTTTTCTTGACAAAAACACTGGAGGGGTTTGCAATTTCCTTCTCCAACTCACTTTATTGATGAGGAAACCGAGGCAAAACAGGATGAAGTGACTTGCTCAGGGTGACACACTAAGAATCTGAAGCCAAATTTGAACTAAGCTTTTCCTGATTTCTGGACCAGCGCTCTATCCACTGAGTCACTTTAACAAGTTGATATCAATAGTCAGTTTTGTTATTTTAAAAACTTACCCACTTTTATATTATCACTATTGGTTATGCTTTCCTTATCCTTCCTCACTTTCTATGTCTTCCCATATATCTTTGAATTCTTCATGTTCATCATCCCTCAGAACTCATTTTCTCTACTTACTTTAAATTCCCTATTTACTATTTTTGTTCTATTCTTTCATTTAAACCAAAAACCATTCTCCTTTATAGAGAAAACAAAAGAAACAAAAATATGAACTGAGTAGTTTTTTCTTCATGTCAACTGTTATCATTACCTTAACACATTCTGAACAGTGGTCTTTTCCCTTCTTTGTTCTTCCTGTCATCCTCAATGTAACTTAATAATTCCAAAGTATTTCCCCCCAAATGTGGAGTATATATTCTTCCACAAATAATCACAGAATTGGGGGGGAAGAGTGGAGCACAAACATAAATATGGTATTATGACACATTCTGAGAACACAGTTTCCCAATGAAACCAGTAAATTGCTCTGACACTTAACTTGTCTTGTTCCTTATAGGACAAAGTATTTCAGTTACCTGAGTCCATTCTGCTAGACTAGGGTCAATAGGGTTTTTCAGCTGCTGCTAGGCTGAGCAAGTTGCTTGGCTATAGAGAGGTGACACTTTTCTGGTCTGGACAAGTCATTCTTCTCAGGGAATAGTATCTCTGCTGATTCAATGGCCTTCTTGGACTTAGTCTTTTTTTTTTTTTTTTTTTTTCAAATTTATTTCATTATAGTTTTTTATTTACAAAACATACACATGGGAAAAATTTTCAACATTGACCCTTGCAAAACTTTCTGTTCCAAGTTTCCCCCTCATTCCCCCCACTCCCTCCCCTAGATGGCAAGTAGTTCAATATATGTTAAATACGTTAAATCCAATATATGTATACATATTTATACAGTTATCTTGCTGTACAAGAAAAATCGGATCTAGAAAGAAAAAAAAAAAACAAACCTGAGAAGGAAAACAAAAATGCAAGCAAACCATAATAGAAAGAGTGAAAATGCTGTTGTGGTCCACACTCAGTTCCCACAGTCTTCTCTCTAGGTGTAGATGGCTCTCTTTATTATTGAACAGTTGGAACTAGTTTGAATAAATCTCATTCTTGAAAAGAGACATTGGACTTAGACTCTTGAATGATCAACTGCAGGCTCACTTTAGTCATTATCTCAGAAGGATTGTCCTTTTATCTTTTTAGTTAGAATATTACCATGGTCTTTAGCTAGAGCCATGATCTTTACCCTAGGACTGGAAGAAACTTTAGCTCTGAAATATATCTCCTCCATAGGAGAAGTCTAACTGACTTAACAATCCCAAAGCTAGTTCTCTCTGCAAAGTATTCTACCTTGGCTTGTGAGAAACTGTCCTAATTCTATCAGTTATATTTCCTAGACTCCTTTGTGGGTCTCATGCAGATGAATACTTTCTTTATTATTGTCTTTATTTTCTGTAAGTAATGGAGCTATTTAAGTTTCTGGTTGTTGTTCGGTTATCCAACATTGAAGTTTTCTTAGCAAGGAATTTGATTTTCTAGTTCCAGCAAGGAGGATAAAGGGTCACATGGCTAGTGTCTGAGACCAGATTTGAAATCAGAAAGATGAGTCTTCCTGGCTCTAGACTTGGTGCTCCACCCAGCTGCCCTTTAAAGTTAAAACTTATCCTAATAAGGACTATTTATTCTTTTAAAAAATTATTTGCAAGGCAATTAGGGTTAAATGACTTGTCCAGGGTCACACAGCCAGAAAATATTGTGTCTGAGGTCAGATTTAAATTCAGGTGTTCCTGCCTTCAGAGCCAGTAATCTAGCTGCCCCAGGGATACTTATTCTCTATGGGAAGGTCTTTCTCTTTAGTTTTCAATGTTTTTGTCTTTTCATTTCTTCCAAACTCCCAGGACCACCCTTTTTTAACTAAAAGTCTTTTACTTTCCTGGTCAGCTCCTTATTAGGACTGTGTCTACAGGTCTACAAGACCTGCTCTTTCTTCCATCAGTGTTCTTTTCCAAATTTCAATTACTCACTGAATTCCCTCTGTGACTTTAACTGTCTCTTTCTTTTTATTCTTGAGTATTTTTTATCCTTCCTAAGCTGTCTTCCCCTATAGAATTTTAAACCAGAGGACACATCCTTCCTCTAAACCCTTTGATATTTACTTTCCCTAAATCTGATGGGTGTGTGTAAATTATGCCCTGCTTTCCTATTCTTTCCTGTCATGAATTCTGAGATAAAATAATCATTATCTCCCAGCAGCCTCACCTTTTCTATTTTAACAACAAATTCTTCCTTTTATTGGTCAGGATCATGCAGAGAATTAAAGTTCTCCTTTGTCACTTCCTCTGCCTTTTGAAAACTGAAATTATTAAAGCAAGCAAAAAATGTATCAGTTGTTCCACCTTTGAAAGAGAGAAAAAGAGAGAGAAAGAGAAAGAGATCCAAAATGTGCAGTTTTCTACTACTTTTGAAATGTAAATTTACATTTTCATAGTGATCAGGAAACAAAGACAAAAGTCAGTCTACATAGACACAAAACAAAGATACAAAGTTCAATTTTAGGGTTTTTCAATTTACTTAAACAATAGAAATGTTAATGTTTAGAGGAATTTGGTAATAATCTATCTTTCTGGAACTCTAAAGGTGCTTTGACTTTAGCTAGGATGAATCTGTGGGTGGTTTTTTTGATTAACAAATGGATTTTTTTCTCTTGATCCTCTACCAGCAGGGTTGCAGCATTCTTGTCTTTTTGTTCTTGAATCCCTTTGCCATCTAGTGGCAAAGTGAAGCCTATTGAGCCTTTTTCAGAATATTGATTTTAATGGCAAAAAATGAAATACAAAAGGGCTACAAAGGAAACCAGTTATGTTGAAATATAATTATAAAAAAAAATTTAAGTTCATGGGATCCAGATTGAGTCCTTGTACTATTTTACCAGTTATGTGCAGATCATTCTCAGATCTATATATTCAACCTTAATTTCTCTTCTGAGCTATAATCTCACATCTTCCATTGCTTTTTAGATAGGAACTGGATGTCCCAACAGTATAAACTGAGCATGTCTAAAACAGAACCTATCTTCCCTCTTCTCAACTTCTCTGTTACTGTTAAAGGCATCATCATTTCCCCAGGCACCCTGCTTCAATATCTTAATGATATCTTTGAGATATTATCTATGTGTTCTAGAAACAAAATCTTCAAGTCCCCTATTATTACTGTTAGTTTTTGTGACAAAGTCTCATGGAACACTCTGGCTATTGACTATTCCTGTCTGCTGTGCTAGGGGCTCTCAGTCACTGGGTGACTGAGTATGGCATTATACCTTTCTCATCACCTGAAACTAACTTGTTTAGATGACTTAGGCAAATAGAATTTATTCATCACACCCTAATACGATCTGTTATACTCAGGGAGAGGATCTCATACAGAGCTCCAATTACCAGCCATGTTGTACCTCTTCTAACCCTTTATCTCTTCTTTCCATAGCTAGTCCTTCAGATCTGGCCATAAAACCTGCACCCTTTATTTAAAAATTCATCAGAATCCTAATCAAAGTTACAGAATGTCATAGCTTAAGAAACATTAATGAGGGAAAGGAAAGGGGGAACCCCATTTGTCAGCGCATAGATAGTAAGATAATCCCATGAGGCGCAGTGTCCCCTGTAAATGAATTTACAGGCCCGGAAACCTAGATTGAAAATAAAAGGTTTATTGTAGAAATTTGGAAGTAAAGCTCAGTTAGAAAGATGCCAGGGCCAGAGGTGGTTGCTGGGCAGGCAGGAACCCTTACATGGTCGGAAGGATACCATGTGTTGGCAGGGAGAGCTCCTGCAAAGAGAGAGCTCTGCTTGGCTCTTTTATACCTGAAAGATTGTGGGTAGTTCCAAATTCTTGGCGGGCTTTTCAGTTAGCTCAGATCAGGTGAGGGCTGGGAGAAGCTGAGCTGAGGGTGGGGCTGGGCCCGGATATTCAAAGGATGCCTTTGACCAGAATTTGTGAATCAAGGTCAGCCATGGGGGTTGGGCAATTAGAAAGGAATCTTAAAGGGATCTCAACCCCCATAAACATCAAACCTAATTCTCCCAGTTCACAGATGAGGAAACTGAGTCCCAGTAAGAGAAATGATTTTATTATATAATATTATATTATATAACATAATAAATAGACATTAAGTGGCTTAATTGGGACTTTTTTGGGACACGTTTTAATTAATTTTTAAAAAGCACAGATACTATTTTATTCCTTTTGTTTGTTTCAAATTTTCTCCTTTTTCCTCCCCTCTTTCTTACTCAATGGCGATAAAACCAAAACAATTGTAAATATTAGCTATGTTAACATTAGCCATGTTCCAAAAAAGAAAGGGGAAAAAATAGACCTCAATCTGCACTCTAAATTCATTAGTTCTCTATCTAGAGGTGGATAACGTGTTTCATCACGAATCCTTTGGAACTCTTGTTAGTCATTATCTAGATCAGAATTACAAAATCTTTTTTTTTTTAAATTGTATTTAAAATGTCTGTTTTCAGTTCCAAATTTTCTCCCTCCTTTTATTCCTTCACATCTATTAAGATGGCAAGAAATATGATATTCATTATACATACAAAATCAGACAAAACATTATTTTCACATTAGTTATACTGGGAGAAAGCAAGAAAAATAAAGAACAAAAGAAAAAATGTTTCACTTTTCATTCTGAGTCCATCATCTCTATCTGGAAGTGAATAGCATTTTTCATCATGAGTCCTTTGGCACTGTTACTAATCATTATCTTGGTCAGTTACAAAATCTTCTAAAATTAATTATCTTTACAATTTTATTGTTACTATGTAGAATGTTCTCTTGGTTTTGTTCATTTTAATCTGTTACAGTTTTCCCAAATTTTTCTTTCTTTTGGGGAGGCAATCTGTGGTTAAATGATTTGCCTGGGATCATACAACTAGAGGTAGCTGTCTGAGATAGCATTCAAACTCAGGTCCTCCTGATTCCTAGGCTGCTGCTCTATCCACCATGCCAGCTAGCTGTCCTTTCCCAGGTTTTTCTAAAGCCATCCCCTTCATCATTTCTTACAGTACGATAGTATTCCATCACATTCATATACGATCCAGCCATTCCCCATTTGATGATCATCCCTTTAGTTTCCAATTCTTTGCCATCACAGAGAACTGCTATAAATATGTTTGTGCACCTTTTCCTTTTATTTTGGAATATAACCCTAGTAGTGATATTACTCTGAAATGGGATTTAAACCTAGGTCTCTTACTTCCAAGTCCAGCACTTTATTTTTTAAGCTGTGAGCTTGGGTAGTCAGCATGGCTCATTGTTCTAAATTAATCCATCTCTAACTTCTAATCTAGTCTTCATATGAAACTAGGGCATGGAATATTACAGTGCCCATCTTTATTCTAGGCAACATAAGAATCATTTTATCTCTGAGAAAGGTGCGAATCAGACCAAAGACCTCATTATCTTCCTTCTCTCCATTCCCCTTTCCTCCAGGACAGAAATATCTGGATTCCCCTATGGTATGGCAGCTGCCTGTGGCTAGGACTTCCCAAGAGCTGATGAATGTAAGAGCTGCTCTCCCTGTGGGTGAGAATGGGGTGGAAAAGGATCAGTCCCAAAGTGGGGAGACTGGGCAGAAGGAACTCACTCCCCTATCTCCCCCAGAGGCCCCTTAGGAAGCTACGTCAAGGCAGTGTCTTGGAGAAAGGGCAACAGCTACAAGAAGATGTGCCCGAGCTTGATGAGCTGGATTGGTGGTCTAAGTACTATGCCTCCCTCCAGGAGCTTGGGGACCAGGTGGGACCTGGACTAAGACAGGGAGGGAGCTATGATGGGAGAAGGGCATGTGGAAGCCAGAGGCTATGTACATACCAGGGTATGTAAGAAAGATTCCTCATCTCCTCCCATGATTCCAGATGACCATGGATGAGGAAGACAATGAAGATAATGAATACTCAGGTGAGGGACTCTTGTGCATCTCTTATTAATTGCCTTATAACCTAGACATCTCTGATTGGATAATTTCTACCTTTCTCAGATGTGCTGAACCCCTTTTCTGGGGATATGGAAGCTCAAGATGGCACCAAGGTTAAAGCTGAGGTCCCAGTAACCCAGAGAAAACCAATTGCTACTCTGAAGGTGCTAGGCTGTGATGGGGCTGGCTTTGGGGCAGGGCTAGGGAACCTGGACTAGATTCTGTAAGGTCCTAATCTATGTAGGTTTCTTGGCTGCCCTGGGCTAGGCTCTCGACTAATATAGGAATCCCACAGATCTACAACTCACCCCTGGAGGATGAATTTGACCAATTTGAGGACTGGCTACACATGTTCCCCCTATATCGAGGCCGTAGCAGTAATGATGGGGATGGAGATGAGGACAGGCCTGGATATCCCATGGGCAAGTTCAAGGTGCCAGAACTGTGTGTGGGAGAAGGGGAAGGGAAGAGAAAGAGAAAGAGAGAGACAGACCACTGTCCAAATGTAGTGATAGGATTTTTTATCCTACTCAGGGCTCCTTCCTCATTTACCCTGAGTCAAAGTCACTCTCTGAGCCTCGGATTTCACACAGGATACCCCAGAACCGTCCCATAAAGCTGCTTGTTCGTGTGTATGTTGTAAAGGTGAGCCTTTTCAGTCACATGCCTAATTCATTGATCTCTTCCTCTGTTTTATTTATGTAGCCATTTAGAGATATAAAATTTCCCCTAAGAACTGCTTTTGCTGCATCCCATAGGTTTTGGTATGTTCTCATGACATTTTCTTGGATGAAATTATGGATTGTTTCTGTTATTTGTTGTTTGATCCACTCATTCTTTAGAATTAGTTTAATTCCCAATTGGTTTTTAGTCTATCTTTTCCTGGCCCTTTATTGAATATAATTTTTATTGCACTGTAGTCTGAAAATGAAGCATTTACTGTTTCTGCCTTTTTGCATTTGGTTGTGAGGTTTTTATGCCCTAATATAATACATGGTCAAATTTTGTGTTGGTACCATGTACTGCTGAGAAAAAAATGTATTCCTTTCTGTCCCTATTCAGTTTTCTCCATAGGCCTATCATATCTAGGTTTTCTATTAACCATTCTAGTTTCTTTCTTGTTTATTTTGTGGTTAGATTTGTCTGATTCTGAGAAGGGAAGGTTGAGGTCCCCCACTAGAACAGTTTTGCTTTTTCTTCCTGTGACTGGCTTAAAATCTTCTTTTGGAATTTGCCTGCTCTACCACTTAGTGCATACACATTTAGTATCATTACTTCATTATTTACTGTACCTTTTATCAAGATATACTTTCCCTCCACATCTCTTTTAATAAGATCTATTTTTACTTTTGCTTAATCTGAGATCAGAATTGCTACCTCTGCATTTTTTACTTCAGGGGAAAGGGTGAGCCTTTTCTAGTAGCCTCTTCTGTTCCCTCACCTCTCTTCCACAAAACCCAGACTCACGACCTATGTCTCCAGTGCAGTCCTGCTTTCCTGACTTCTGATTTATTCCTGGTCTCCTAATCTCCCCTCACAACCTTTTAGGCCACCAGTCTGGCCCCTGCAGACCCCAATGGCAAAGCAGACCCTTATGTGGTGGTGAGTGCAGGCCGGGAGCGCAAAGACACCAAGGAACGCTACATCCCCAAGCAGTTGAACCCCATCTTTGGAGAGTGAGTGAAGCAGCAGATGCCAAGTATCTGAGGGGACTGGGATAAGTTAGGAATGCACATGTGTATCCAGGCCTCTGACCATGCTGGAGAAGAATTACACCAGCAGGCAGAAGCCCCAGAGCTGTCAGGACACTAAGTATGTCTCCCATCTCACCTCCTTCCCGCTTCAGAGTCTTGGAGTTAAATATCTCCCTCCCTGCTGAGACTGAGCTCACAGTGGCTATTTTTGACCATGACCTTGTGGGCTCTGATGACCTGATTGGAGAGACCAGGATTGACCTGGAGAATCGGTTTTACAGCCACCACAGAGCTAATTGTGGGCTAGCTTCCCAGTATGACCTGTAAGTTCAGGGGTGTGTGGGGGGTCAGCTGGTCCTGTAGGGGCTAGCGTGTGTGGTTGCATCTCTGACCTTTCCGTCTTATGTTCAGTATTCAAGGCTGGGCCGCCTCTGTCTGTGTCCCCAGCAGTCCTTCTGAGACTCACTTTCCATAATGAGCAAGGCTGTTCTTTATTTTTGTCTTCAAGCCAATCCACATTGTATTTCACTGTGTCCATGTTACATATCCTTATCAGCCATGCATGTGGCCATGTTAAGGTCCTTGTCAAGTCACATGTCTATGTTCCACTTTCCCACGCTAAAGTAGACATTTGCATCCCATGTCTGTGTGTCCTGTGTGTACAGGGAAGGCTACAACACGTGGCGGGATGCTGTCAAACCTTCTCAAGTGCTGGCCAGTTTGTGTCAGCGCAGTGGTCTCCCTGCCCCTGAGTACCGCCCTGGGGAGGTCAAAGTGGGCAGCAAGCTCTTCCAGGTACCCTCGGGGGCCACCTCTGCAGGTAACACACACACTTGGACTAGAGAGGAGGTGGCAGAAGCCCACCTTCGAGGTGCGTTTTATTTCTATCTTCTTGTGGCCAGGTGGGAAGGGCCCAGAGGCCTGTGAGGAGGAGCAAGCCCTGTCCGTGCTGCTGCGATGGAGGGAGATGCCCCAACATGGCTGTTCCCTGGTGCCTGAACACGTGGAGACCCGGCCCCTCTTCCACCCCAGCAGTCCGGGTCTGCTGCAGGTAAGAAGCTTCCTTCCCATGCTCTTTGGCACCTGAGGTATGGCTCTTCTCTCATACCACAGGGACTGGCGGGAGACGAGGCAGGGGAGCTCAGCCATGACTTCTGATCCCATTCTAGGGTTTCTTGCATATGTGGGTAGACATTTTTCCCAATGATGTGCCAGCCCCACCCCCTGTGGACATCAAGCCGCGACAACCAATCAGGTAAAGGGAAGAACCTTAGCTGCCATTCCTACAGCACACACAGTGACAGAGTTTGGAGGTTCCTCTCCCTGACCTTTCCCCCAATTCTTTCCTATAATTTGGCTCCTCAGAGTCTGATTTCCATCTCCCCCAAGACTTAGGAGTCAGGTTTGAGTCTGCCTTTACATCCCTGATGCACACTATGTCTGGTAAAAGGCATTTAACCTCTCGGTGCCTCAGCATTCCCATCTGGAAAATGCAGGGATTGGAGCTGGTGGTCTAAGGTCCCTTCCATCTCTAGGTCCTCGATCCTGTGATCAGCCAATAGAAAGAAGAGACAAAACTAGACAGACATGAATATGTGGGGGGACAGCACTAGAGGGAATACAAAATTTAGGGAAGACAGGACCCCTGATTTTAGGAAGCTCTTAGAGAGAGAGAGAGATTGGAAAACAAGCAGAGGGACTCAAGGGGAGATGCAGCTATTGTCCTGAAACTCTGGGAAGGACTCCTGAGGAGGCAGAATCCAAGATGACTCCATTAAGCTCCATACTCTCCTATTTATTGGGGAGGATTATACGGGGGAGGCAGCAAGGGACAAGACCAGGCCCAATTCTGACCAATGTGGCCCTGGGGTAGTTTACCGGAAAGAACTGGAGCCTGAGGTGATCCCTAGGCTTAACTCACCAGGACTAGATTCACCAGGACCGAAGGCAGGGGGTTTTGGGTCTGGGGCTGGGCAGAAGGCAGGGGTTTTGGGTGTGGGGCCAGACAGAAGGCAGGGGTTTTGGGTGTGGGGCCAGACAGAAGGCAGGGGTTTTGGGTCTGGAGCCGGACAGAAAGCAGGGGGTTTTGGGTCCGGGGCCGGACAGAAGGCAGGGGGTTTTGGGTCTGGAGCTAGGCAGAAGGCAGGGAGTTTTGGGGCCGGACAGAAGGCAGGGGGTTTTGGGTGTGGGGCCAGACAGAAGGTTTTGAGGCCGGACAGAAGGTTTTGGGGCCGGACAGAAGGCAGGGGGTTTTGGGGCCGGACAGAAGGCAGGGGGTTTTGGGGCCGGACAGAAGGCAGGAGGTTTTGGGTCTGGAGCAAGGCAGAAGGCAGGGAGTTTTGGGGCCGGACAGAAGGCAGGGGATTTTGGGTCTGGAGCTAGGCAGAAGGCAGGGGGTTTTGGAGCCGGACAGAAGGCAGGGGGTTTTGGGTCCAGGGCCGGACAGAAGGCAGGGGGTTTCGGGTGTGGGGCTGGACAGAAGGCAGGGGGTTTTGGGTTTGGGGCCGGACAGAAGGCAGGGGGTTTTGGGGCCGGACAGAAGGCAGGGGGTTTTGGGTCTGGGGCCGGACAGAAGGCAGGGGGTTTTGGGGCCGGACAGAAGGCAGGGGGTTTGGGGCCGGACAGAAGGCAGGGGGTTTTGGGGCCGGACAGAAGGCAGGGGGTTTTGGGGCCGGACAGAAGGCAGGGGGTTTTGGGGCCGGACAGAAGGCAGGAGGTTTTGGGTCTGGAGCAAGGCAGAAGGCAGGGAGTTTTGGGGCCGGACAGAAGGCAGGGGGTTTTGGGGCCGGACAGAAGGCAGGAGGTTTTGGGGCCGGACAGAAGGCAGGGAGTTTTGGGGCAGGACAGAAGGCAGGAGGTTTTGGGTCTGGAGCAAGGCAGAAGGCAGGGGGTTTTGGGGCCGGACAGAAGGCAGGGGGTTTTGGGGCCGGAGAGAAGGCAGGGAGTTTTGGGGCCGGACAGAAGGCAGGGGGTTTTGGGTCTGGAGCTAGGCAGAAGGCAGGGGGTTTTGGGTCCAGGGCCGGACAGAAGGCAGGGGGTTTCGGGTGTGGGGCCGGACAGAAAGCAGGGGGTTTTGGGTTTGGGGCCGGACAGAAGGCAGGGGGTTTTGGGTCTGGGGCCGGACAGAAGGCAGGGGGTTTTGGGGCCGGACAGAAGGCAGGGGGTTTTGGGGCCGGACAGAAGGCAGGGGGTTTTGGGTTTGGGGCCGGACAGAAGGCAGGGGGTTTTGGGTTTGGGGCCGGACAGAAGGCAGGGGGTTTTGGGTCTGGGGCCGGACAGAAGGCAGGGGGTTTGGGGCCGGACAGAAGGCAGGGGGTTTTGGGTCTGGGGCCGGACAGAAGGCAGGGGGTTTTGGGTTTGGGGCCGGACAGAAGGCAGGGGGTTTTGGGTCTGGGGCCGGACAGAAGGCAGGGGGTCTGGGGCCGGACAGAAGGCAGGGGGTTTGGGGCCGGACAGAAGGCAGGGGTTTGGGTCTGGGCCGCTGGATCGCAGGTGAGAGGCAGAGGGGACGAGGCGCAGCACTGGTCATGGGGCTTCTGTGGGATTAAGGCGGACCTCCTAACCCGCCTCTCTCAAGCCTCCGCCCCCACCCCCAGCTATGAGCTTCGAGTTATCATCTGGAACACGGAGGACGTGGTCCTGGATGACGTGAACCCCCTCACCGGGGAAATGTCCAGCGACATCTACGTGAGAAGGTGGGCCGGCAGTGCGGGCGGGGGCGGGGAGCCGGGCGGGGAGCGCCCCCGCGGGGAGGCCCTGACTCCGAGGGTGCGTTACCTCCCCCGCTTCCCCACCGCTCGCCTCTCCCAGCTGGGTGAAGGGCTTGGAGTGTGACAAGCAGGAGACGGACGTCCACTTCAACTCGCTGACGGGGGAGGGGAACTTTAACTGGCGCTTCGTGTTCCGCTTTGACTACCTGCCCACGGAGCGGGAGGTGAGCGTCCGCAGGAAGCCCGGGCCCTTCGCGCTGGAGGAGGCCGAGTTCCGACAGCCGGCGGTGCTGGTCCTGCAGCTCTGGGACTACGACCGGATCTCCGCCAACGACTTCCTGGGTATCGGCCTTTGGCCCTTTGTCTCCCCGGAGCCCACAAGCCCGCCCGCCCCGCCAGACCCGGTTCTCTGCCCTGGGCCCCGTAGGTCCTCGCAGAGCGCGCCCTGGCCCGCTCCCGCCAGCCTGGAGCTGCCTGGGCCCTCCGGGTCCTGACCGGCCCGCGCTTTGCCGCCATCCCCAGGGTCCCTGGAGCTGCACCTGCCGAACATGGTGCGCGGCGCCCGGGAGCCGAACCTGTGCACGGTTCGGCAGGCCCGGGACCGGGCCGGCCCCCGCTGCAGTCTCTTCCGCTCTCGGCGCATGCGTGGATGGTGGCCCTTCGTGAAGCTCCGGGAGCTTGAGGACCTGGAGCGGGAGAGGCGCGAGGCCGAGAGCAGGGAGAAGAGGAGGAAGAGGAGGAGGAGGAAGGCCAAGCCGGAGGACGTGGAGTTCACGGACTCGGGCGGGAATGTCTACATCCTGACGGTGCGCGGGGCGGGGGCGGGGCAGGGAGGAGGAGACGGTCCCGGCGGGCGCTCATCCCTCCTTCCCGCCTTGCCCACTTTAGGGAAAGGTGGAGGCCGAGTTTGAGCTGCTGCCTGTGGAGGAAGCTGAGAAGCGCCCTGTGGGAAAGGGGAGGAAGGAGCCCGAGGCCCTGGAGAAGCCCAAGTGAGTTCGGGTGGGCCGGGGCATTTGGGTTCCAAGATCTGCGGGAAACGCTGGAAGGCGGACAGGTGGGGGCCGCCGAGATGACCTCAGGCCTCCGCCAATCCTCCGCTCCCCTCCCCTCCCCACAGCCGCCCGAAGACCTCCTTCAACTGGTTTGTGAACCCACTGAAAACCTTCGTCTTCTTCATCTGGCGCCGGTACTGGCGCGTGCTGGTGCTGCTGCTGCTCCTGGCCCTCCTCACCGTCTTCCTTCTCCTCATCTTCTACACCATCCCTGGTCAGATCAGCGAAGTCATCTTCCGCCCCCTCCACTGATGGCCAGCCGCGTGTGGCTGCCGGCAACCCCCCCAAATTATGCCGCCGAATCCTCAGCAGGACAAAGCTCAAGCAGTTTTGGAATAAAACCTATCATAAGAGAGAGCACTTTAGTTTTTGTGCTGGAGACCTGCAGTAGAACGGAGTTTCCGCAAACAGCCTTAGTCAGTTATCCAATGAGGCATTTGTGGGCTCGGCTTTAGAGAGGAGGATCTCAGAGAACCAAGAGGATCTTCTGAAGCCCCTCCAAAGTCTCAGCGTACCAAGGGAAGCCCGAGGCAGGAATCTTGTAAAGTCGTGTTAGCCATCTTCAGCTAGACTGGGGATTCCTAGGACTGAATGGCAGATTTCTGTTCAGATGTCTTATTTATGGAGAAAGGTCACAGCCAAAGTGGAGATTGGATACCTAAAGAAGTGAGGACATAGGCTCTGGGAACTAATGCTTTTAACCTTGGGCCCAGGAGGGATGCTCCAGACTACACATGTTCAAGAGGTTCCTAAAGTGTGTGTGTTGGGGGAAGAATAGAGCGTGGAAGAGACATGTCTGATATCTCATCCACTCATCCCAGGGAACTAAAGAGAGTTCAGGAGAATATTTTACAGGCAGTTCTTTTTTACATACACAAAAGGAAGTAAAGTAGAAACGAAAATAATTCACAATAGAAAAAAAATTTTAAAAAATCATTTCTATTTTATTTTGAACACAATTTGTTGTCTGATATTTGGGAAGTTAATTTTCAACCAAACAGGTTGAAGATTAAAGATTAAGTCTGTATCTTTAAGGAGACTGTAGACTCAGGAGAGTCAAAAAGTTGTACCATTTTATTTATGGTCATCAATCCCCTTGTTCCTCATTCACTCTGTGCTGGGAATAGACAGCATTGCCTCTCAGGCATATACACAACAGCAGCCTTTGCAATGTCTTTCTTTTGTCCGTTTCATACTTTTCTCTGGGAAAGTTTGATTTTCCAGCTCTGCTGGGAAGTGGACTTTATGCAGGTGAACAGAAATCTTAGAGAAGTCAAGGAAGGGTTGAGGTGACGTTTGCACTGTGACTAAGGCACAGATGGAACCCAACTAGCATTAGAGACAGCAAAAAGTCAGAAATTCTTCCTCTCATCCCGGAGAAGCCATGGGAATTTGCATATTTTCCCCTTCACTTTCCCTTCTTCTCAGCTTCCATCCCAGTCTGAGGCTGAACGCAAGAAGGAAAAGGGGTTTGACTTCGGGGACAGAAACCTGGAGCTTTTTAGTTCCTTGGCTTCCTGTGGGTGCTGCTTTTATCCTGGTGCTTCCCATCCCAAGAAGACCCAGTTAAAGAATTAGGGTGTACATTTCCTGAGGGAAGGCTATCCTCTTGAATCCTCCTAATCCAGGTGTGATCAAAAGCAAAACGATCCTACTCCTTGATAATGCCCCATACTGGTAGCTGGTCAGCTTCTCTTCCAAGCTCAGTGCCTCCATCAGCCTCTAGGAGGAGCGAGGGAGGTGAAATTTGGGAGATCAGCATCTCTGGGAAGAGGTTCACTTTGCTCTTGACTCCTGGCAGGTGATTCCAGTACAGAAAAGAGCTTGGTTAAGTGAGAATATAACAGGAAAGACCAGGAAGAACTGTCCTTTGAGACACAGGGTAGCATGAGAGTTGAAGCAAAGAATTAGGAGGGGGGGGGGGAAGAAGAAAGGGAGGAGTGACCAGGAGACACACTTAGACCTCAATATCATCACAATACACAATTTTATCAACTCTTGGGGGTGGTGTGGGGCTAGGAGGACAGAGGTTTTATATGTTGCAGAATAGCATTCACGAGGGACAGGGCCTGAGGAAGTTGGGAGGAACTGGGAGACAGATGGACCCGAGTAAGACAGGGGTGGGCATGCAGCTCCTGTGACTATGTTGCCTTTCCTAATTCAATTTTCTTCTGGATGGCCCGAGCAGAGTGATAGATCAGAGAATCGATGAGTCCAGCAACTGGGAAAGATCAATCCATGATTAGGCAGCTGTCCAGTCCAAATTATCTTTTTTCCCTCCCACAATTATGAAGACTCCTGGCTAAATTCCAACTCTCCTTCCTCTATTCTTCCCCACTCTTCAAGTCTAAGGGCAAACATTTCAAATCCACTCCATAGCGGGCCAGACTCACCTGTGAACATGCCTCCAATGATGGCGCAGACACCAGTGAGGAAGTGGGTGAAGGATCTAAATGGGGGAGTAACCGGTGTGGTTTGCTAGAAGCCACTTGGAGAGAAGACCAACTATGGCCTATGGCTCCTCCCTGCCTCCTCCTCACCTGTGCTTTTCTGTCAGTTTGACCATCATGGGCGAGAGCTCATACAGCACAAAGACTCCAGGAAGCCCCTGGTCTCCAATCAGCCCATTGGCAACTTTCTCATGTCTTGTCACAGAGAACTGATTTGTCCTCAGCACCTGGTTTTGGGAGGGAGAGGAGCAGTAACAAGGAGTAGAAATGGTAGGGCTATGTTTGCCTCAGCTTGGTGGTCAGTCAGTCAATTAGCTTTTAAGAGCCTACTATGTGCCAAATGCTATGCTAAATTCTGAGGTTGCCAAAGAAAGGAAAAAAAAAAAAATTCCAATCCCTGTTCTCACAGAGCTCACTGTCTAAAAGATGCTTTGTAATAGACAGACAGAGCCCTGGACAGGGGAGGAGGAAGTGGTCAGGTTGTAGAGCTAGCAGCTGGGGACTCTGACTTACCTCCCCATTCACTTTCATGTATACTGTGGGCACTACCTTCACAAAGTACTGGAACATCATGGAAGCTATGAGAACAATGAGAAGTAAACTCAAGAGCAAAGTAGCAACTAAGACAAGCCTTTTGCCTGTATCCATGTAAACATTTTTGGCCACCCTCCCCTTGCCCTAAGGGGAGATCTAGAATGGCACCTCCAGCCCTAGCCCTCCTTGGTACCTTGTGGGGCAGTGATGTTGGTATCATCCAGAGGGTTCACAATTCCTGGATAATCTTCCCCAAAAGACAGACGTCGTATGTAGTGTGTCATATTGATCTGGAAATACGAACATAATATTCTGGTCATACAAAGGAGTGGTCTCAACTCAGAGGACAACCAAAGGCACTACAGAGGGAGTTTATGGTGGCCAGCCTACCCACTATCCCATGCTGACATGATTCACCAGAGCCAGTGGGAAGGACTGATGAAAGCTGATTGGTTTCAGTTATTTCAGTGAACTTGGAGATCTAGCATTCACTAAAATCAGCAACAAGGGTTGGGGGTGAGCCCCTTCTAAGTGAATCAGTTCTTAAGGGTCCTAAAAGCCAAGAACCCTGGTCAGCTGCTGGGGAGGTACTTACCACCTAAGTTTGGTACCTACATTGTCTAGTCCAAAGCTCTGCAGGTCATGAACTAGAAAGAAAAAAATGAGATAAGTAGGCATGGTTGGATCCAACTTAGTATCCTCAGGAGCTTCTTTCTCACTTTCTTCCCCAGGAATATGGCTTTCCCATATTTTCTCGTAGTCACTTTATTCCCTAAATTACTTTCTAGTCTCAATATGTGCCTCCTGAAGTTCCCAGGAAGGGTGACAGATCTGGAGAACATATTGGGGATGGAGAAAAAGTCTCTTCTTTACACCCTACTTCTGTGAGAATGGGAATGTTAGATCTTACTTCCCTAGGATCACTTCAACTGGGGTGAGGGTGCCCTTCTAAAGCAGAAGGCAAAATTTGGAGATATTGCTTTGTGGAGAGTCCTGACGAGAAGTCAAGACCCAACTCAGCCATCAAATAATATGACTGGGGTAAATTACTTCCTATAGCTTCAACTATAAATTAGAATGGACTACAAGGAAAAAAAAATTTCTTAAAGTTTTATCTTATTCTAATACTGTGATTTTCTATAGATCCCTTGCTTAAATCCCATCAGTGAGCTACAGATATGAATTTTCTGCTCTATTAGCTTTACTTTTTATTTAACTGAAATACAGCATAGAACAGAAAAAAAAAAAAAAAAAAAAGTAAAATGGAACAAAGTTACTGAGAAGTCTTTCCCATTCTAACTTCCTCTATGGTAACACAAGCTCACAGGTTTGAATCTTTCATTATTGGATCAAATGACTGATTATGGGATCAAAGGGTGAGAATGGCCCTGAAGATACCTTCCAATTTATTTCTTTACCTTATTTACTATCCAGTCTAGGTTCTTTCATAATTCTTCTAGCCCTAGTCTCTCATGTTGGACAGATCCTTGCCTTAAACATAGGCAACTTTTTCAACTGCTATAGACCTAGCTCCATCTTAACCTTTGTCAAGAAAAGGTAGAGTTACCATCTAATCCCCAACTCTTGACAGCAGGACATGCCAAAGACAAGTTTGCTCTCCCCCCTATGGAAGAGTTTGGCCACTTACTCTCTACAGCATGAACTGCAGCATGGAGGGGAAAAGGGAAAGAAAAAAGAGTGAGAGTCAGTGTTTTATAATGACAGTCCAAGAAATTAGTGTGGCTTGTATGTGTGAGAACATCAGCCATTAAGGATCTGGGATGCTCCATTCTGGGTCCTGAGCTCTACCCTAGTTTCTAGAGTTGGGAAGAGATAGTGATGGACAGTTGAGAAAGGAGTTTGGACATCTTCAACCTTGCTCCAAGACATGTGAAGGGGCAGGACATGGATTAGATATGAGCTTACCCATCTCCCTTCTCTTTCATATCCCAGAATCTTCCCATCTCAGATATATAGGCCACAACCCCAGCTCCTGAGCTGGGAAGGGAGGAGGGGAACTCAATTCACTATACACCCCCTGAATAAGGTAAACTGACTTTATGAGAGCCTCATCCCCATCTCCTCATACTGTTTTGTTTCCTGAAAGACGTCCTAACTCTGAACCCTGTCCTCTTCCCTTTTGGGTGCTGATTAAACAAGGAGGTAGCCATGTCTGTCTCCAGCTTAAGCTCTGGTGATTAGATCTTTGGGAAACAAGACATGGAGAACTTAAACCAAATTCCCTCTTCATAAATTTGTTGGAATACTTGAAGAGACACCTGCAGAGATTAGGGCAGCTAGCTACATGTTAACAACATTAACTGAGAAACTGTCTCCTGTCCCACCCACAGTGCTTTCTGATGTTACAATCTTAAGAATTTTTCCTTGAGAGCAGGAGAGCTGAGGGACAATATCTGAGAAAGATAAAGCAAAAGCAAAGCAGTCAAGCTGTTTATGCTTACAAACTTATGTGTATATATGTAGGGGTAAAGGTGGGAGTGGGATTGTAGCAGGGAGATTAGGATCTTTGGAAGAGTGGGGACAGAGATTTTTCCAATAAATACCTAGCTGTATTTTCTGAAAAAAATCTTCACTTACCATGCACGTGAGACTGTTGGAAACTTTTCCCAGGAGCAAAGTGAAAGTTCCCGGCCACCTAAAAGAAAGATTCATTGGTTCTATTCCTTCAGAACATGACCTTCCTACTTTTTATTATATTTACTGGTGTCTCTACTTAATCCTACAGGCTAGACTATAAGGTCTTTAGGAGCAGAAACTAAACACAATAGGTGATCAGGAAATATCTGTTAAATAGCTTCAGACAAAAGGACTGTCCCCTTTTGAAAGAACCATGTCTAGTCTTCCCATGAATAGGGTACCAAGAAATTATCCACATCTAAGGAAATTTAATCAGACCTCATCGCAGAGCTTTGTCCTCTTTTTTTCTGGTTCTGTGACATGACCAGGTCCTAACCTTGTTGACTTCTAGGAAGCCATAGACCTGGCAGCCTTCATTCTTCTGTTCTTGCATCTTTTGGCTGAAGCCTTCACGTCGACACTGTTCAATGGTGTCTGGGTTCTTGAAAGCCCAACCCCTCCGCCGGTATGCTTCCCGAACATCTTCACATGTGTTACAACATCTAGAAGGGAGAGATAGGGAAGGCAGACCTGGCTCAGGGTAGGGCAGAGAGGGACTGGGCCCATTTCCAGGCTCACACAAATGCAGCAAAGCCCTGGCCCAAGCTCACCCTGTGGGTGACACTCACTTGCTATCCTCAGACTCGGCACCATAGCAGCTCTCACAGCGCTCAGGATCCAAGGAGCTGGGGTCAAATACCTTTTCCTCCTCTTTCCCCAGCTCTGAGGGTAAGCAGAGCCCAAGGCATTAGCCAGGAGTAGAGGCAAGACCAGGTGATAGATTTGATAGACTCAGCTGCCATAAAGCAAGCATTTGATAAGAGTACGGACAAGGCAAGGAATCAATGGCAGGAGCCTTGTAGTAGGTTGGGGAGGCAGCAGGAAGGGTGGCAAATATTCCAAGAGCTTTAGTTCCTACCATAGGAAACCCAGAGAGGCAACAGGTAGTCAGACTCCAAATGACAGAAAAGGGCTGAGAGACCTCGGAGATCAGATCCCTGGGCGGGGGAGCAGCAGGGTAGTGTGGAATCTAGTTCCACTGGTACTAATTAGCTTTGTGACCTTGAGCTCTAGGTCATTTGATTTCTCTAGGCCTATAGGCAAGGGATTAAACCCTGTGGTTCCATGAATAGCCTTTCAGCTCTAGAAACTGACTCTCTGAGTCCTCACCCACTTCAAAGAAAGGATCCTAGTCTGAAAAGGGAGTCCCGGGGTGAGGGCAGGGTGATTGGGCCTATGTGTCCCAGTTACCATGGCGCTCGGCTTCGGTGGTTACAGGGTGGCCGTCCTTGTCCAAACGCTGTTTGTACAAATTGTGTTCCACGTCCAGCTGCTGTTCCCCAGCCACATCCATGGCATCAATACTCAGATCTAGGACCAAGGAGTTTAGATCTTAGATTAGTTCCTATGGCTGGGCCTCCTTGTGAAGAGAATAAGGGCAATGAATAGGGTACCAAGGCTGTACCTCACTTTTCTAAACATGCAAAGAAAACACAACCACATGTCAGCCTAAGAGCCGGAGGGGGAAAGTTCCCAGAATGACTTTTACCAATGGGTTTGGGACGGGATTGGATAAATGGGAGAAGGTGGGGTCAGCCAGCACTTACAGGCGCAGGGCATATGCGGGAAGAAAATATCAATATTGATCTTCAGTTTGTCCCCCCGGGACTTGTCCACATAGAGTTCAGGATGAACCTACAGGTGGGGGGGGCAGCTGCCTCAGGCTGGAGGGACCAGTTCCGGGGCAGCTACCATCAATCCTCTTCTAGCCTCCCATCAACCTCCTCCCCTGTACAAAGAACTCGGTTCCACGTCTCACTCAGATTATTTATAAATCCTTAACAGTGAATCCTTCCCACCCCTTCCCCATCCCTCCCCCACAGAGCTCCCACTGTTTGTCAGGCCACAGAGCTCTCTGGAGGGTCTCCGTCCCAGCACTCTTCCCTGGCTCCAGAGGAGCACAACAGCTCCAGGAGATTCCTCCATTTCTACCCACTGCATTTCTCCCCTTTCTCCCTTGGCTGCTTCTGGGGGAGCCCTCTCCCCAAGCACCCCGCAGACCCAGATAGTGACTCCACTGCACCCATCCTTCACTTCCTGGGATCTCCCCTCTAGCCCCAAAGAGATCCCTGAGGGGCTCGATTCAGCACCCTGAACCCTTCTTCCCCTGGCCCCATGGTCCTCCCGATTCAGCACCCTGAATCCCTTCCTACCTGGCCCCATGGTCCTCCCGATTCAGCACCCTGAATCCCTTCTTCCCCTGGCCCCATGGTCCTCCCGATTCAGCACCCTGAATCCCTTCCTCCCCTGGCCCCATGGTCCTCCCGATTCAGCACCCTGAATCCCTTCTTCCCCTGGCCCCATGGTCCTCCCGATTCAGCACCCTGAATCCCTTCCTCCCCTGGCCCCATGGTCCTCCCATTTCAGCACCCTGAATCCCTTCCTCCCCTGGCCCCAGGGTCCTCCCGATTCAGCACCCTGAATCCCTTCCTACCTGGCCCCATGGTCCTCCCGATTCAGCACCCTGAATCCCTTCTTCCCCTGGCCCCATGGACCTCCCGATTCAGCACCCTGAACCCTTCTTCCCCTGGCCCCATGGTCCTCCCGATTCAGCACCCTGAACCCTTCTTCCCCTGGCCCCATGGACCTCCCGATTCAGCACCCTGAACCCTTCCTCCCCTGGCCCCAGGGTCCCCCCGATTCAGCACCCTGAACCCTTCTTCCCCTGGCCTCATGGTCCTCCCGATTCAGCACCCTGAATCCCTTCCTCCCCTGGCCCCATGGTCCTCCCGATTCAGCACCCTGAATCCCTTCCTCCCCTGGCCCCATGGTCCTCCCGATTCAGCACCCTGAATCCCTTCCTCCCCTGGCCCCAGGGTCCCCCCGATTCAGCACCCTGAACCCTTCTTCCCCTGGCCTCATGGTCCTCCCTATACAGCACTCTGAACCCTTCTTCCCCTGGCCTCATGGTCCTCCCGATTCAGCACCCTGAATCCCTTCCTCCCCTGGCCCCATGGTCCTCCCGATTCAGCACCCTGAATCCCTTCTTCCCCTGGCCCCATGGTCCTCCCTATACAGCACTCTGAACCCCTTCTTCCTCTAGGTCCCCCAGTACAGCTGCCTCCCACAGCGCCGAAGGGGGAGTGTATTTCACTTCACCACGCTCGGCGCTTCCTGATGACGTTTCTTTCCCCCGCCCCCAGAATGCCCCTAGCGGCGGCCCCGGAGACTCACCTCCGCGGTAAGGTAATACTGCAGTTCGGACAGGAAGAGCAGCAGCATTAGGAGACCGCTGATGATAGTCACTACAGGGACCGGGGGTCAGATGTCAGCGAGCCCCTTTCCCTTGGTACTTGTCTCATCTTCCATAACCAACCCAGGCCAGCACGGGGCCTGATGTCGGGGCGAGGACAAGGGGCAAGGGGAAGGGCTCGGGAAAAACACCCCCCCCATTCCCATCCCCCGTCCCGACCCCTGACCTTGTCCCCTTCTCCTACCTGTGGCCCCACCGCATGTCTTGACCCGGAAGTCCTCCAGAGTCTTTGGGTAGGCATCGAACTGCTTCAGCTTACCCAGCGCCTCCATGGGGACCTGCCGGAAAGGGAAAGTCAGGGGACCTGCCCACGGCCGCTCACTTCCGGGAGGGGACCCCGCCCCCTTCTATCTGTGGTTGAGCTTAAACGCATGCGTGGCACTGAGGCTAATGGCTCCGCCCCTCAGCCAAAGATTTCTTCCCCTTTCCCTTCTTCCTGGGTAGTTTTCTGCGCTGGCATAGAAGGTCTGCCCCGGCCTCGGTACATCTGACCCACCCGACCCAGACACATGGCCGCTCAGTCTTGGTTCGAATCTCTTTAGTGTTAGAGAACGCACCGCCTCCCTAAGAGACCTTCCGCTTTTGGAGGGCTCTAATTATGAGAGAGTCTTCCCTGACATCAAGCCTGCACATATTTTTTTGGTCAACTTTCACCTTTGCTCTTGCCTCTGCCCCTTGGGGTCAAACTGAACCAATCTTATCAGTCTTCATTATGACAATCTTTAGATATTTGAAGAAAACTATAAAGTTTAAGAACGACTGACTACCTTACAGTACAAGCAGTAGAGCCTCCCCCAGTGCAATGATTATTGCTACGCTAAAATAGGGCTCCGGTTCTGTTCGGTCCGGGGTAGCTCGCCGTTCGCCCCTCCCCCTCTCCTTTTTCTTGTGCGCAATTAGACTTGGGGAAATTGAATTTAAAAAGGAAAACTTAAACCTTGAGACTCCAACTGCCCTTCACCTACCATTGCAGCACAGTGAAGGACAGAAAAGAACCGCTCCAGTGCTCGCCCCTCTGGTTTCATTAGAGAATCTTTGTCCAGAACAAAGAGACCTAGTTAGGTTATCGAGCCTTCCTCCCGGGTCCCAGTGGCGAGCCCCGAAGTGTTAACGCCAAGGTAACTCTCTCCCTTTGCTTGGTCTCTGAAGTGAGATAACAGCTAACTGCCTTCTCAGCTGGCGCGTCTCTGCGTCTCTGCACCAAGTGCTTTGGAAGCGTATTCCCAGTACTGTCAGCTCCAACGCCACACTAAAATCACAACGTCTTCTCACCTCAGTTTCTCTGGTATTACAATTCATCAGTGCTTCTGAACAACTTTCAGTAATACCGTATGATTTCTTGCCAGATGCACATTGCACACTGTTTATGGAAGGATAAAAAAATCATTTAAATGCCTTTGCCATTTTGATAAATTTTTTTGGTACAAAATGTCTGTACCAACTGAAAATCTGCTACTATGTATAGGATTTTCTAGTATCGGGATCAATGTTACATAAAAATTAATGTTCAACAAACACTGTATTTGCAGATAATCCAAGGAGAAGGGATGCTATTTGGTTTGTTCCAAACCAACAGCAACTAAGAAGTATTATATTTCTATATCTGTAATTCAATTAAATTGTATTTGATTGAAACATTAAAAATCTGACATTTTAAACATAAAAAGAAAGAAAAAAAGAAAAAGAAGGAAAAAAAAGAAAGGAAGAAAGAAAAGAAAAAGAAAGAAAGAAAGAAAAGAAAAAGAAAGAAAGCTATAGCTCCTTATTAAGTCTTCTCATCTCCTGACTAAATACCAGGTTGATTGGTTTAACTTTTTTCTATCAATCTTTAGCAGGGGCTTGATATCTTTCATCACTTTGATATCTCTGGATATTTTCTGCTTGTCATTGTCCTTCATAAATTGTTCCCAGATTCACAAAATAATATCCCACACGTGGTCTGCTGGTACATTGGGGTAATCTACCATTAGATTCTTAGGTGTATGTTTTCCTTAATGTTACCTTAAAACTATATCACATTTTTGGCTCATATGAAGCTATTAGACCATTAATACACTTGTCTTTTTCAGATGAACTGAACAGCTCCCCATTCTTGTGTTTGTGAAGTGGATTTTCTGAATTCAAACATAAAAATTCACATTTACTTTATTAAATGTTAACTTATGCTATTGGCCCACTGAGGTCTTCTCTGATCCTGACTTTGTCATCCTGTATTTAGCCAACCCTACTAATTGTGTCATCTATAAATTTGATAAATATACTCTCTCTGTCTTTAAGTCATCCATAAAAATGTTAAATAGTAAAAAGTGAAAGACAGATCCTTAGGTCAGTTAAATATTTATCTTATTCCAAGCTGACATGCTGTCTCATCTAGCTCACATTTCTGTATTGTGTAGGAGAATATTGGAAGATGTGAATCAGGCCAAGGAAAAATAGGCAAAAGTAGAACAGATTACATGATAACTATGGCATTAGAAAGAAAAAGTTATGTCTAAAGACATCAGAACTTGTTTCAATGTAGTCACCAATCTACACTTAAGAGGTCTGCTGGTAAAACATATCTCCCATTATTCAAAAAGAGGTAGTGAACTGTGGATACAAAATGAAATATATTTAGTCAGACACGGACAATGTTAGCTTGTTTTTGCTTAACTATTTCTTTGCTACAAGGAAGAATTCTATTGAGAAAAGTCATTGGAAAATAATGATGAATTTGTGGTAGTTTGTACTTTTTATTTACATTATTTTAGTTTCTGGATATATTGTTTTCTTGGCTTTGCTTATTCTACTCTGCATCAATTCATATAGATTTTACCATCTTTTTGTATTCAATACTTATATAATTTTTATAGCACAGTACTACATGCATGTTATCAAAAAATTTTAAACTATTTCCCAATAAATCTACTATATTTCTAATTCTTAGCTGTAATAAGGAGTGCAGCTATAAATACTTTGGTGTATATAGGAAACTGTCTTCTTATTGATGACTTCCTTGGGGTATAAGCTCAGTAATGGGGTCTTTTGTTCAAAGGGTCACTTTATATAATTCCAAATTGTTATCCAAAATGATTGTACTATTTCACAGCTCTGTCAGTGATGTATGTTCATATCTTTCATTTCGGTTTTTTTTTTCCCTCTGAGGCTGGGGTTAAGTGACTTGCCCAGGGTCACACAGCTAGGAAGTGTTAAAGTTTCTGAGGTCAAATTTGAACTCAGGTCCTACCTAGCTGCCCCAAGAGAACAATTATTAACAACTATTGTGTTTTACCTCATACTTGCAAGTTGGCAGAAATGACAAAAGTCAGTGTTGGAAGGATTGTGAAATAAAAAATACGGGGGCCAGCTAGGTGGTGCAGTGGATAGAGCACCAGCCCTGAATTCAGGAGGACCTGAGTTCAAATCTGGCTTCAGACACTTAACACTTCCTAGCTGTGTGACCCTGGGCAAGTCACTTAATCCCAGCCTGGGGGGGGGGGGAAGAAAAAAAACACTTGTTCTCTTATTATTAGTAATTTGGGGCATTCTTTCATGTGATTGTAAAAATTTTGCAATTCTTCTGTGAAGTGTATTTTTAAATCCTTTGACCACTTATCTGTTGGGAATGGCTAGCTATTAATTATTTATCTATGTATATATTTGTCTAAATTATAGTTGTATCTTGGAAATAAAAATCTTTTTTTTATTTTGAAAGGGAAAAGTTGAATTTTTTATTATATATTTTTATTTACAAGATATATAAATGGGTAATTTTTCAGCATTGATAATTGCAAAACCTTTTGTTCCAACTTTTCCTCTCCTTTCCCCCACCCCCTTCCCCAAATGGCAGGTTAACCAATACATGTTAAATATGTTAAAGTATAAGTTAAATGCAATATATGTATACATGTCCAAACAGTTATTTTGCTGTACAAAAAAGAATAGGACTTTGAAATAGTGTACTATTAGCTTGTAAAGGAAATAAAAAATGCAGGTGGACAAAAATAGAGTTATTGGGAATTCTATGTAGTGGTTCATAATCACCTCCCAGAGTTCTTTCGTTAGGGGTAGTTGGATCAGTTCATTACTGCTCTAGGAACTGATTTAGTTCATCTCATTGTTGAAGAGGGCCACGTCCATCAGAATTGATCATTATCTAGTATTGTTGTTGAAGTATATAATGATCTTCTGGTCCTGCTCATTTCACTCAGCATCAGTTCATGTAAGTCTCTCCAGGCCTTTCTGAAATCATTCTGCTGGTCATACATTCCATAACATCCATACACCACAATTTATTCAGCCATTTTCCAGTTGAGGGGCATCCACTCAGTTTCCAGTTTCTGGCCACTACAAAGAGGCTGCCACAAACATTCTTGCACATACAGATCCCTTTCCCTTCTTTAAGATCTCTTTGGGATATAAGCCCAGTAGTAACACTGCTGGATCAAAGGGTATGCACAGTTTGATAACTTTTTCAGCATACTTCCAAATCGCTCTCCAGAATAGCTGGATGTATTCACAATTCCACTAACAATATATTAGTGTCCTAGTTTTCCCACATCCCCTCCAACATTCCACATTATCTTTCCCTGTCATTCTAGCCAATCTAACAGGTATTCTCAGAGTTGTCTAATTTGCAGGAAATACAGTTTCTTAAAGGGATCCCAACCTGCTTCATTTTCATTCCCTTTCATTTGGCTTTATTGCATTACATCCTCTTCACTATCTCTTTGATCCCCTTCTCCCTTTAGATGTATGTACTCTTCCATTTTGTAACATATTCCTTCTGAGGTTCAAAAGGAGATCCCAAAATGTTGGGGTTCAAACTATTGTCATGAGGTGTCTCAAAAGAATTTGTAGACTTGAATCCATTGCCAAGTCAAGGAACAAATTTTATTATAATTATAACACCAATTGAAATGGCCTATACCCATTCCTTGAGAATATAAAAATAAATGGACTATTCCTTAAAATAATCAGGAGTATATATTTAAAATCAAGAGTAAACATCATATGTAATGGTGATAAACTGGAACCTTTCCCAGTAAGATCAGGAGTGAAGCAAGGTTGCCCACTATCACCATTACTATTCAATATTGTACTAGAAACGCTAGTCTTGGCAATAAGAGCCGAGAAAGAGATTAAAGGAATTAGAGTAGATAATGAGGAAATCAAACTATCACTCATTGCAGATGATATGATGGTATACTTAGAGAACCCCAAAGATTCTGCTAAAAAGCTATTAGAAATAATTCATAACTTAAGCAAAGTTGAAGGATACAAAATAAATCCACATAAATCCTCAGCATTTTTATACATTACCAACACAATCCAACAGCAAGAGATACAAAGAGAAATTCCATTCAAAATAACTGTTGATAGTATAAAATATTTGGGAATATATCTACCAAAGGAAAGTCAGGAATTATATGAGCAAAATTACAAAACACTTGCCACAAAAATAAAGTCAGATTTAAATAATTGGAAAAATATTAAGTGCTCTTGGATAGGCTGAGCGAATATAATAAAGATGACAATATTCCCTAAGCTAATCTATTTATTTAGTGCTATACTAATCAGACTCCCAAGAAATTATTTTAATGATCTAGAAAAAATAACAAAATTCATATGGAAGAACAAAAGGTTGAAAATTTCAAGGGAATTAATGGAAAAAAACTCAAATGAAGGTGGCCTAGCTGTACCTGATCTAAAACTATATTATAAAGCAGCAGTCACCAAAATCATTTGGTATTGACTAAGAAATAGACTAGTTGATCAGTGGAATAGGTTAGGTTCACAGGGCAAGATAGTGAATAAAAATAGCAACCTAGTGTTTGATAAACCCAAAGATCCCAACTTTTGGGATAAGAATTCATTATTTGACAAAAACTGCTGGGAAAACTGGAAATTAGTATGGCAGAAACTAGGCATGGACCCACACTTAACACCACATACTAAGATAAGATCAAAATGAGTCCATGATTTAGCAAAAAGAACGAGATCATAAATAAATTAGAGGAACATAGGATAGTTTACCTCTCAGACTTATGGAGGAGGAAGGAATTTGCGACCAAAGGAGAACTAGAGATCATTATTGATCACAAAATAGAAAATTTTGATTACATCAAATTAAAAAGCTTTTGTACAAACAAAACTAATGCAAACAAGATTAGAAGGGAAGTAACAAATTGGGAAAACATTTTTACAGTTAAAGGTTCTGATAAAGGCCTCATCTCCAAAATATACAGAGAATTGACTCTAATTTATAAGAAATCAAGCCATTCTCCAATTGATAAATGGTCAAAGGATATGAACAGACAATTTTCAGATGATGAAATTGAAACTATTTTCACTCATATGAGTGTTCCAAATCACTACTGATCAGAGAAATGCAAATTAAGACAACTCTGAGATATCACTACACACCTGTCAGATTGGCTAAGATGACAGGAACAAGTAATGATGAATGTTGGAGGGGCTGTGGGAAAACTGGGACATTGATGCATTGTTGGTGGAGTTGTGAAAGAATCCAACCATTCTGGAGAGCAATCTGGAATTATGCCCAAAAAGTTATCAATCTGTGCATACCCTTTGATCCAGCAGTGCTACTACTGGGTTTATATCCCAAGGAACTACTAAAGAAGGGAAAGGGACCTGTATGTGCCCAAATGTTTGTGGCAGCCTTTTTTGTAGTGTCTAGAAACTGGAAAATGAATAGATGTCCATCAATTGGAGAATGGTTGGGTAAATTATGGTATATGAATGTTATGGAATATTATTGTTCTGTAAGAAATGACCAACAGGATGAATACAGAGAGGCTGGGAGAGACTTACATCAACTGAATGCTGAGTGAAATCAGCAGAACTAGGAGATCATTATACACTTCAACAACAATACTGTATGAGGATGTATTCTGATGGAAGTGGATATCTTCAACATAGAGAGGAGCTAATCCAATTCCAATTGATCAATGATGGACAGAATCAGCTACACCCAGAGAAGGAACATTGGGAAATGAGTGTAAACTGTTAGCATTTTTTGTTTTTCTTCCCAGGTTATTTTTACCTTCCAAATCCAATTCTTCCTTTGCAACAACAACAACAACAACAACAACAAAATTCAGTTCTGAACATATATATTGTATCTAGGATATACTATAACATACTTAATATGTATGGGAATGCCTGCCATCCAGGGAAGGGGGTGGAGGGAAGGAGGGGAAACTTCGGAACAGAAGGGAGTACAAGGGATAATGTTGTAAAAAAAATTACTCATGCATATGTACTGTCAAAAAATGTTATAATTATAAAATTTAAAAAAAAAAAGAAATGACCTATTCCAAAAGAATTTAGCAAAGAACCAGGAGCAAAAAAGATAAATTTATAGGACAAAGTTAGAGAGATTAAGAACTTCATGTTACTTATTTGCTAATTTTATGGCTTACACATAGGTGTAGCACACAGGTGGTCTATTAACTATTGTCTTAGGAACTTGGTTTTAAGTGACCAACATTGTTTATCTGACAGTCAATAATGTTTGTAGGACTATATTATATATTGCTAAGGCCAGGAGATTCTAGAATCGTTTTCAGACAGATTTTTAGAACATTAACACTGTTAAGGCCAGAGGACCTCAGGATTACTGGTATATCTTCCCTAAAATCTAAGCGAAATATATATGAAGATAAATATATATATATATATATATATGAAGTGGTTTGGGGTTCCTATTGATCTGTGATTCCTTTCAGATTTCCAGCCCCTTCTGGCTGAGTCATATTCTCCCCAGACAAGTTGTCTTTCCAGGATGCCAGAGCCTTTGATTCAATTACAAATCCTGGTCAAAAAGCATCCCTTTGAATTCCAATAGGAAATCAGGGCTTGTCCCAGCCCCCATTCTGACTTGCTTGGGCCGCCCATCCCCCACTAAGATATCCAATATAATAAGTTTCCATTGACTAAGGTCTTTGCAGATGGACCTTGGTAGTTCACCCAGCTGCCAGGACTTTCTGTCCACTAAGAACTGCATTCTCAGTGCAAAAACTCCATTGTCCATAGATCTACCACTATAGAACTCAGTCTCTGGGTAAAATGATTTCTACCTAACAATAAACTTTCATTTTACAACTAACATTCGGGAATGAGTGAATTCTTTCACTCCTAAAATCTGTGGCCGATTTAAAGGGGATTCTTAACAACTCTTTTATAGCCACTAACCTCTAGACCACCAGGAATCTAGAACACTCTAAACCTCATCGTGTATATATATATATATTCCTAAGGGCAGGAGACTTCAGAATTACTGCTATATATCCCTTAGAAGCTGCACCCCATACACCCCATCAGTCTCTTCACTGTTTCCTTTACCAGATTTCAATCTTCACTCTTCACCTCTTTGTATACTCCTCTGTCTCCCTGTGTTTATTCAGAAATACTGGTCTTCCTGTTGTCACTGTGGCCGTTGTTGTCTGTATCTACTGCATTTAATTTTCTCCTCCTGCCAGTTCTATTGTTTGGGGCATTTGAGAAGCAAATAATTTCTTAAATTCTGATATTCTTTAAAAAAGTGTTTCAAACTCTTCTTGTTGAAGTCAATCTTTTATGCTATATAATTCAGCTCAGAACTGTAGATTAGGGTACCTTGAACTGCATCTAGATCTTCATAGCTCATTATTCTATTCTCTCTTTCTTTTTTTAGTGGGCGAAGAATAATTTTGCTTATTTGAATGCCCTTTCCTGTATTTGAAAGTCTTTTTTTCCTGTTGGCTTGCAGAACTTCTAGTTTCTGAATTGAATTGTTAAATTTAACTCTCTGTGTTTCAGAGTTGGCAAACTTGTGTTTTGTTTTGTTTTGTTCCCTTGGAGGCTATCTGTGAATTTTTTTCTATTGCAATTTTCTTTCATATTTTTAGAAATTCTGGGAAGATTTTTTTCTACTATTTCCTTCATTATGCTGTTAAGATTTTTTGTCCTGTCATGTTCTTCTAGGAGACTTATGGTTCTGAGTTTGTCTCTACACATCTGGTCTTGAGAGCAATATATTTTGTTTGCATAATGAGCGTGTTTTCTTTTATGTTGTTTTTTTCTTCTGATATGTTGGCCTTCACTTCTGTATATTTGCATCCCTTATCTATTGTTCTCCTTTTTGTTTCTTTAGTGAGGCTTGCTATTACAGATTCAGGTTTTTCTATTTCACTCATAATTTTCTGTGGAGAACATAAATTCTATTCTCAGAATTTTCAGTTTTCTTTTAAACCACTCAGGAATAATGTGTTACACTTCATGTTCTTCTCAAATTCTGCAGTTTTATATCTCATTAAATGTTAGATCATTTTCATTTATTTTGTAGTATTTATTTATAGAAGCCTAAACTTGTTTGCTAGCCTTGGATGTCATGTTTTCTTCTATTGTTATTGTTTTTCCTGTTGATATATCTATTTCTTTTCAAAGTCTTTTGAGTTTTCTTCTTGAAATCTTTGGTATAAATCTTTCAGTATTTCTTCCTTTATTTTCCTTATCACTCACTTATTAATTCCTCCCCTTCTGATTGTGGTTTTTTTAGGGACTAGATCTCTAAGTGTCTCAGCCTCTCCCATACTAGAAAATTTACAATTTTCTGTTCAAATTGCTATTTGGTGGTCAAAACTGACCTTAACTGGGTGCTGTGCTTTTTCTTTCAGGCTTAGGGTCTTACTATTTTCAGAACTTATTTTCTCTGGAATAAGCAGTTTAGAGCTTTGCAGTGCTGCTGCTTTTGTTCCTCTAGAAAAGCTGTGACCAACATCTATAGTCATATAAAAAAAATGGGTTTAAATCACTATTGACTAGAGAAATGCAAATTAAAACAATTCTGAGATACCACTACACACCTCTCAGATTGGCTAAAATGACAGGAAAAGATCATGACAAATGTTGGAGGGGATGTGGGAAAATTGGGACACTGATACATTGTTGGTGGAGTTGTGAAATGATCCAACCATTCTGGAGAGCAATTTGGAACTATACCTAAGGGGTCATCAAATGATGCATATCCTTTGATCCAGTAGTGCCATTACTGGGTCTGTATCCCAAGGAAATCATAAAGGATTTAATACAAAATATTTAATACAAAAATGTTTGTAACTATTTTTTGTGGTGGCAAAGAATTAAAAAATGAAAAAATGCCCATCAATTGAGGAATGGCTGAATAAATTACAGTATATGAAAGTATTGGAATGTTATTGTTCTATAAAAAATGATGAACAAATTGATTTTAGAAAGACCTGGAAAGATTTACATGAACTGATGTTGAGCAAAACAAGAAGAACCAGGAATACATTGTACACAATAACAGCAAGATTATGGCATGATCAACTATTAAAGACTTGGTTCTTTTCAGGAGTTCAGTGATCCAAGGCAATCCCAATAAACTTTGGATAGAAAACTCCATCTGCATCCGGAAAGAGAACTATGGAGATTGAATGTAAATCAACACATGATATGTTCATTTTTTTTTCCCCTCATGATTTTTTCTTTTGTTCTGATTTTTCTCTCCCAACATGATTCATAAAGAAATGTATATTTAGGGACAGCTAAGAGGCGCAGTGGATAGAGCACCAGCTCTGAAGTTCAAATCTAGTCTCAGACACTTAACACTTCCTAGCTGTGTGACTCTGGGCAAGTCACTTAACTCCAATTGCCTCAGGGGAAAAATGTATATTTAAAAAGTTAATATACATGTATAAGCAGAAAAATATAAAACAATACATGAAAAGCTGTGGCCAAGCTGGCTGTTGAGGCCCAAGAAAAATTCCACAGCCTAGATCTAGGTTCACCATGGCATTAGAAATAGGGAGGAAAGTATAGGGGGTAGATTTTGATGTAAGCTTGTATTGTAGTGTGGGAAGTACGGAAGAAATACTGAGGGAACTCACAGTCCATGAACATTAGTTCTTGTGTTTTGGCCTTTGTAACAAAATCTTTTTTTTTTTTTTTTTGTATTCTGATTGTCCTACACCATGGAAAACAAAATTGTTTAATCTTTGGGACATAATTTCTCTTTTGGAGAAGACTAAGAAGTTGTGAGGATCAGGGAAAATCCAGTCCATCATCTTGTTGCTCTCATGATCTGAAAGTCCCTCCAAAAAATTTCACCTTTAGGGAAAGGGACCCACATATGCAAAAATGTTTGTGGCAGCCCTTTTTGTAGTGGCAAGAAACTGGAAACTGAGTGGATGCCCATCAGTTGGAGAATGGCTGAATAAATTGTGGTATATGAATGTTATGGAATATTATTGTTCTATAAGAAATGACCAACAGCTTGATTTCAGAAAGGCCTGGAGAGACTTATATGAACTGATGCTAAGTGAAATGAGCAGAAGCAGGAGATCATTGTGCACAGCAACAACAGGAGTATACAATAATCAGTTCTGATGGATGTGGCTCTTCAGACCAGTTCCAACGATCTTGTGATGAAGAGAGCCATCTACATCCAGAGAAAGCTGTGGGAACTCAGTGTGGTTCATAACATAGCATTTTCACTCTTTTTGTTATTTGCTTGCATTTTATTATTTCTCATTTTTTCCCTTTTTGTTTTGATTTTTCTTGTGCAGCAAGATAATTATATAAATATGTATGCATAAATTGGATTTAATATATATTTCTACCATGTTTAACATATATTGGACTATTTGCCATCTATGGGAGAGAGTGAGGGAAGGGAGAAAAATTCGAACACAAGGTTTTCCAAGAGTTAATGTTGAAGAATTATCCATGCATATGTTTTGGAAAATAATAAGCTTTAATTTAAAAAAATTTAAATAAAAAAATTAAACTGTAAAAAGAAAATTCTACCTTTTAGAGTTTGATGAGATTTTTTTACCTATAACTCAGAGCTTACTGTATAGCTCCTCTTTATACAATGAAAGACAGAAAATATGAGTCGCATTTTAAAACTTGCAAACATTATTAAAATAGATCAGCCATATTTTTATTAGCCTAATCATGTTCAATTTATTTTTCAATCACATTGGTGATTTTTAATCCTTATGTTGTTTTCTGGACAAATGTACCCAGACAAAATATAGAAAATTCCTTATTCCTTTGGCCCATTTGTAGAATAAAGGCAATAGATAAATATATGCAGAAGAAATATAGAGAATAAATACAAGGAGAAGTATTATTGTAGATTGACCCTTACTCAGACTTGTCTGGTGCTTCAGGTTCAGAATGAAATGAGATACTTGGAGATCATTTAACTGTTAACAGAAGAAGATTTATTAAGCCTGTTATTAATGTACATATCAGGAGGTCCTCTCTTTTTTTTTTTTTTTTTTCATTTTTTAAAATTAAAGCCTTTTAATTGTCCTCTCACTGGGTATAGATGGCTCTCTTCATCCTAAGATCATTGGAACTGGCCTGAATGATCTTATTGTTGAAAAGAGACATACCCAGCATAGTTGATCATCACATAATCTTGTTGCCATGTACAATGATCTCCTAGTTCTACTCACTTCATTCAGCCTCTCTGAAACCATCATGCTGATAATTTTCTTTCCCTCCCCCTGAGGCAATTGGGTTAAGTGACTTGCCCAGGATCACACAGCTAGGAAGTGTTAAATGTCTGAGGTCAAATTTGCACTCAAGTCCTGACTTCAGGGCTAGTGCTCTATCCACTGCACCACCTAGCTGCCCCCTGATCATTTCTTATAGAACAATAATATTCCATAACACTCATATCCCATAACTTATTCAGCCATTCTTCAACTGATAGGCAGCCATTCAGTTTCCAGTTTCTTGACCCTACAAAAAGGGCTAATGCCCTCTCTTTCATGGTTGATTCATGGATTTTCTTTAGAACACTCTTCTCCATGGCTTTATTTTTGAATGCAACTGCCACATTCCTCAGTCACTACATAGTTGATGGCAGACAATTCCTTCTTTTTCATTTCATTTATTGGGAGTAGTCCAACACAGGAGCACATTAGAAAACAAGGCTCCCAATAATCTTTGAAAGATCAATGGTGAGTAGGAAATGAGGAAATCAAACTATCACTTTTTGCAGATGACATGATGGTATACTTAGAGAACCCCAAAGACTCTGCTAAGAAGCTACTAGAAATAATTCAAAATTTCAGCAAAGTGGCAGGATACAAAATAAATCCACATAAATCTTCAGCATTTTTATATATCACTAACAAAATTCAACAGCAAGAGATACAAAGAGAAATTCCATTCCAAACAAATGTTGAGAGTATAAAGTATTTGGGAATCCATCTACCAAAGAAAAGTCAGGAATTATATGAGCAAAATTACAAAACACTTGCCACAAAAATAAAGTCAGATCTAAATAATTGGAAAGACATTCAGTGCTCTTGGATAGGCCGAGCGAATATAATAAAGATGACAATACTCCCCAAACTAATCTATTTATTCAGTGCTATACCAATCAGACTCCCAAGAAACTATTTCAATGACCTAGAAAAAATAACAACAAAATTCATATGGAAGAATAAAAGGTCGAGAATTGCAAGGGAACTAATGAAAAAAAACTCAGAGGAAGGTGGTCTAAGTGTACCTGATCTAAAGCTATATTATATAGCAGCAGTCACCAAAACCATTTGGTATTGGCTAAGAAATAGACCGGTAGATCAGTGGAACAGATTAGATACAAAGGACAAAAAAGGGTACATCTATAGCAATCTAATCTTTGACAAACCCAAAGATACCAACATTAGGGATAAAAATTCATTATTTGGAAAAAACTGTTAGGAAAACTGGAAATTAATATGGCAGAAATTAGATATGGATCCACACTTAACACCATATACCAAGATAAGATCAAAATGGGTCCATGATTTAGGCATAAAGAATGAAATCATAAACAGATTAGAGGAACAGAGGATAGTCTACCTCTCAGACCTGTGGAGGAGGAAGGAATTTATGACCAGAGGAGAACTAGAGATCATTATTGATCACAAAATAGAAGATTTTGATTACATCAAACTAAAAAGTTTCTGTACAAATAATACTAATGCAAACAAGATTAGAAGGAAAGTAACAAATTGAGAAAATATTTTTAAAAGCAAAGGTTCTGACAAAGGTCTCATTTCCAAAATATATAGAGAACTGACCCTAATTTATAAAAAACCGAACCATTCTCCAATTGATAAATGGTCAAAGGATATGAACAGACAATTCTCAGATGAAGAAATTGAAACTATATCCACTCACATGAAAGAGTGTTCCAAATCACTACTGATCAGAGAAATGCAAATTAAGACCACTCTGAGATACCACTACACACCTGTCAGATTGGCTAAGATGACAGGAACAAATAATGATGAACGTTGGAGGGGATGTGGGAAAACTGGGACACTAATACATTGCTGGTGGAGTTGTGAAAGAATCCAGCCATTCTGGAGAGCAATTTGGAACTATGCCCAAAAAGTTATCAAACTGTGCATACCCTTTGACCCAGCAGTGCTACTACTGGGCTTATATTCCAAAGAAATACTAAAGAGCGGAAAGAGACATATATGTGCCAAAATGTTTGTGGCAGCTTTTTGTTGTAGCTAGAAACTGGAAGATGAATGGATGTCCATCAGTTGGAGAATGGTTGGGTAAATTGTGGTATATGAAGGTTATGGAATATTATTGCTCGGTAAGAAATGACCAGCAGGAGGAATACAGAGAGGCCTGGAGAGACTTACATCAACCGATGCTGAGTGAAATGAGCAGAACCAGAAGATCACTATACACTTCAACAACAATACTGTATGAGGATATATTCTGATGGAAGTGGAAATCTTCAATATAAAGAAGAGCCAACTCACTTCCAGTTAATCAATGATGGACAGAGGTAGCTACACCCAGAGAAGAAACACTGGGAAGAGAATATAAATTGTTAGCACTAATATCTGTCTGCCCAGGTTACATGTACCTTCGGAATCTAATGCTTATTGTGCAACAAGAAAATGGTATTTACACACATGTATTGTATCTAGGTTATATTGTAACACATGTAAAATGTATGGGATTGCCTGTCATCGGGGGGAGGGAGTAGAGGGAAGGGGGGGATAATTTGGAAAAATGAATACAAGGGATAATATTATAAAAAAATAATAAAAATTATTTAAAAAAAAAAGAAAGAAAGATCAATGGCAGGCTCAACAATCATATTAACCTGTTTTCTATTGTCCTTGGAAGTAATTTTTAGGGCATAGACACTTGAACAGAAAGGCCTGGAGAGACTTACATGAACTGATATTAAGGGAAATTAGCAGAACCACGAGGCCATTGTACACAGCAAGGATAAGCTTCTGTGATGTTTGTAGTTCTTTTCAACAATAAGATGATTCAGGCCGATTCTAGTGGACTTGTGATGGAGAGTGCCATCTGCATCCAGAGAGAGGACTGTGGGGACTAAGTGTAGATGACAATATAGTATTTTCACCTTTGTTGTTGTTGGCTAGTTTTTTCTCATTTTTTCCCCTTTTTCATATGATTTTTTTGTGTGTGTAGGATGATAAATGTGGAAATATGTTTAGAAAAACTGCACATGTTTAACTCATATTGGATTACTTGCTGTTTAGAGAAGGGGGTGGGGAGAAAAATATAGAATACAAGGTTTTGCAAGGGTGAATGTTAAAAACTATCTTTGCATGATTTTGAAAACTAAAAAGGTATTATTTTTAAAAAAGAAAACCATATAAAATGGTGTTCTAAAGATGAGAGAGAACAAGAAATCACAGAATTTAAAAAACAAATGGTGTTCCCTAGAACACTGAAAAGTACCCATCACAGGCATCTTGCCATTTAGTCTCGTCAACCAGATCATCATTAGTGTAGTTGTGGACATTAATGACTTTAGAAAATGGAGTCTTTTTGAGTCTTTTTTTTTTTTTTTTTTTTTGCTGAGGCAATTGGGGTTAAGTGACTTGCCCAGAGTCACATATAGCAAGTGTTAAGGTCCTGAAGTTAGATTTGAACTCGGGTCATCCTGATTTCAGGATTGATGCTCTATCTACTGGGCCACCTAGCTGAAATGGAGCCATTTTAAAAGCCCTTTTCTATTAGTATGTGACAATATAGGAGAGTTCAGATAGCTGTGGGGAAGATTAGCAAATGTAAACTGGGCTAGGTTTTTGACTAGTCTCAGCCATAAGAATAGACAAAAAAGCATCAATAAGGTCAAAAATTCTATAACACACATTTGGGACCCGGGATATCTGGTCTGTCAAATTGATACAATTGGGAACAGCCTCAGTGATCGGCATAACTGCTCTGTTAAACTTTCTGCAGTACACTATAATGGCATAAACCCAAGGTTCACTTATCATTGGGACATGCTCCCAGTTCTTATCCACATTTCTGCTGATTCCCTCTCTCTTATAATCATCTTCTGAATGGAATTCACACATTCTTCAGTGAGATCTCTGGGTTAGAGACAATACTTTTTAGCTGTGTCTTATTTATACTTGCTCCTACAAGCAACATCTCTTCTACTAATAGTCACTAAGTCCATAGTATTGTATTTCCAAAACAAGAGTTCTGTGTCCAAAGGATAATCAAATTGTGCATCCCCTTTGATCCAACAATACCATTACAAAAAGATCATAAAAAGGAGAAAGGGACCTATGTGTACAAAAGCATAACAGCTCTTTTGGTTGGCAAAGAATTGGAAATTGTGGGAATGTCCATCAAGTGAGGACTAGTTAAACAAGTTGGGTTTATGAATATAATAGAATACTATTGGCCTATAAGAATAGATGAGAAGGGAGACTTCAGAAAAACCTGAGAAGACTTATACAAACAGATGCTGAGTAAAGTGAGCAGAATCAGGAGAACGTTGTACACAGTAACTAATGGCAACATTGTGTCATGATCAACTATGATAGATTTAGCTCTTCTCAGCAATGCAATGATACAATATAATTCTAATTTTAAAGAAATTATTCAATGAGTTTTTGTACCTCCTTTTCAATTTGGTAAATTCTACTTTTGAAGAGGGTTCTTTTTTTCAGTAATTTTTATATGTCTTTCTCCATTTGGTCAATTACATTTTTTAAAGCATTCTTCTGTAGAAGTGGAAGCTAATGATTTTATGACACCTCAAAAAACAATAAAACAAAATCAAAAGAATGAAAAAATAGAAGAAAATGTGAAATATCTCATCATAAAAATAACGAACCTGGAAAATAGATCCAGGATAGATAATTTAAGAATTATTGGACTACTTGAAAGCCCTGATTAAAAAAAAAAAGAGCCTAAATGTCATCAATTATCAAGAAAAACTGCTCTGAAATTATAGAATCAGAGAATAAAATAGAAATTAAAAGAATCCACTAATCATCTCCTAAAAGATATCTTAAAATGAAATCTCCCAAGTATATTATAGCCAAATTCTAGAGCTCCCAGGAAAAAGGAGAAAATATTGCAAGCAGCCAAAAAGAAACATTGTGGAACTCCAGTCAGGATAACAGGATTTAAGCATTCATAATGAAAGGATTGGAGAGTTTGGAATATAATTTTCCAGAGGACAAAAAAGCTGAGATTACAACCAAGAATCATTGTTTTTTCTTGTATAAAGTGACAAATATAGAAATATATTTAAAAAGTTTGTACATGTTTACCATGTTTAACCTATATCAGATTGCTTGCTGTTTTAGGGAGGCAGGTTAAGAAGGAAGAGAGAAAGATTTGGAGCACATAATTTTGCAAAAATGAATGTTGGAAATTATATGTGTATTTGGAAAATAAAATACTATTGAGGAAAAAAATTTTTAAAAAGATCATGTGATAAACAACTGTAATGGACTTGACTCATCTTAGGACTGCAGTGATTCAAGACAATTCCAATTTTCTTGAGATGCCACATGCATCCAGAGAGAGAGCTATGGAGACTTAATAGGGATCAAAGCATAGTATTTTCACCTCTTTTTTCTTTCACCTGTTTTTTTCCCTTTTGATCTGATTAATTTGGAACATAAAATCTTGCAGAAATGAATGTTAGAAACTTGTCTTTATGTATATTTGGGAAAATATATTGTTGAGAGGGAAAAAAAGAGAGGTAGATTTTTATACAGGTAGACTTAAGAATCATCAGCATAGGGATGGTAATTAAATCTATGGGACTTGATAAAGATCAATAAATGAAATAATGCAGAGGGAGAAAAAGACTCAAGACAGCACCCCAAAGGACAGCTAAGGTTGGAAGCTATGATCTGGAGGAGGATCCAGGAAAGGAGAGAGAGGAGCAGTCAGATAAGTAGGAGAGCAAGATGAGGGTGATTTCCCAAAAACCAGAGTATCAAGGAGGGGAGGGTGCTCAAGAATGTTAAAAATTGATTGCCATAGAATATTATTTTCAATTTATTCAATCATTCCCCAATTGATGGAAAATTTTCAATTTTCAAAACACTCTTTTGACTTTCCCCTTCTTGCTGTCATCTTCTATCTCCTGCCTTTTATAATGGTACTCAAAAAGACTATCTACAATAGATGCTTCAGCTTTCTCTCCTTCCATTCTCTTCTTAGTACTTTATAATGCTGCTTTTGATCTTATCATTTCACCAAACCTTCTCTCTCCAAAGTTACCAGTCATCTCAGTTGCCAAATTCAAAGACCTTTTCTCAGTCTCTTCATTTCCTTGACCATTTTTCAATCTTTAATACTCTTGAGCACCCTCCCCGCCTTTAAAAAAAAAAAAATCTCTTTTTTTTTTCATGCTTAGTAGTGGTATTGTTAGGTCAAAGGATATGCATATAGCCCTTTGGACATAGATTATATCTTTTGATCATTTGTCATTTGGGTCATGGCTCTCATTTTTTATAAATTTGACTTAGTTCTCTCTATGTTTGAGAAATGAGGACTTAGAGAAATTTGCTTCAAAATTCTTTTTAGAAACTATTTAGAATTACTAGAATTACTATTTAGAATTACTGTATTTCTCTCCCATTTATTTTAATCTTTTTCTTCTTTCACTGTCTCTCTCTCTCTCTTTTTTTTCTTTTTCTTTCTTTCTTTCTTTTTTTTTTTTTCCTGAGGCTGGGGTTAAGTGACTTGCCCAGGATCACACAGCTAGGACATGTTAAGTGTCTGAGACCAGATTTGAATTCAAGGCTGGTGCTCTATCCACTGCACCACCTAGCTGCCCCCTCACTGTCTCTCTTTAAGTGTTTTGCTACTGACCACACTCTCCTCCAATATGCCCTTTCTTTTATCATTCTCCTCCTTCCTTTCCAGGGGTCCTCAAACTACGGCCCATTGGCCAGATGCGGCCCGCAAATGGCAAAATCAGACCTGAACTGACATTCAACCTAAACTCGAGGTTAGCAACACACACTTCCAGCACTGGACTGAGATGGCGGAGACAGAGTGTGAGGCGCTCCAAAAGTCTGAGGGACAGTGAACAGGCCCCTTACTTAAAAAGTTTGAGGACCACTGTGTGTATTCTATTCCCTTCCTAATTTCCTACTTTTCCTCCTACAATACAAGATAGATTTCTATACCTATATTGAATGTGTATGTTATTTCCTCTTTGAGCCAATTCTGATGAGCAAGATTCACTCACTCACCTCTCCTCTTCCTCTTCCCCTCCTACTGTAAAAACTTTTTCTTGCCTCTTTCTATGGAAGATAATTTACACATTCTACTTCTCCCTTTCCCTTCCTAGGGTTCATTACTCTCTTACTCCTTATTTTCATTTTTAAGATATTATCTCTTTGTATTCATCTTATCCTTGTGCTTTCTGTCTATATATACTCATAACTGCCATGATAATGAGAAAATTCTAATGAGTTACAAGTATCATCCTCCCATGTAGGAATTTAAACATATAAATATTAAGTCCCTTATATTACTTTCCTGATTACCTCCTTATGTTTCTCCTGAGTCTTGTGTTTGAGAATCAAATTTCCTATTCAGCTCTGATCTTTTCATTATGAATGCTTGAAAATTGTTTATTTTATTAAATATCCAACTTTTCCCTTGAAAGATTATACTAAGTTTTGCTTATGGAAATAGAAAGAACTTATGACCAAAGAAGAACTAGAGATCATTATTGATCACAAAATAGAAAATTTTGATTATATCAAATTAAAAACTTTTATACAAACAAAACTAATGCAAACAAGATTAGAAAGGAAACAATAAATTGGAAAAACATTTTTACAGTCAAAGGTTCTGATAAAGGTCTCATTTCCAAAATATATAGAGAATTGACTCGAATTTGTAAGAAATCAAGCCATTCTCCAATTGATAAATGGTCAAAAGATATGAACAGACAATTTTCAGATGATGAAATTGAAACCATCTCTACTCATATGAAAGGGTGTTCCAAATCACTACTGGTTAGAGAAATGCAAATTAAGACAACTCTTGAGGTACCACTACACACCTCTCAGATTGGCTAAGATGACAGGAAAAGATAATGACGAATGCTGGAGGAGATTTGGGAAAACTGGGACACTGATGCATTATTGGTGGAGTTGTGAAAGAGTCCAGCCATTCTGGAGAGCAATTTGGAATTATGCTCAAAAAGTTATCAAATTATGCATACCCTTTGATCCAAACAGTGTTACTACTGGACTTATATCTCAAAGAAATCTTAAAGGAGGGAAAAGGACCTGTATGTGCAAAAAATGTTTGTGGCAGCCCTTTTTGTAGTGGCTAGAAATTGGAAAATGAATGGATGCCCATCGATTGGAGAATGGTTGGGTAAATTATGATATATTAATGTTATGGAATATTATTATTCTGTAAGAAATGACCAGCAGGATGAATACAGAGAGGCCTGGAGAGACCTACATGAACTGATACTGAGTGAAATGAGCAGAACTAGGAGATCATTATACACTTCAACAACAATACTGTATGAGGATATATTCTGATGGAAGTGAATATCTTCAACAAAGAGAAGATCTAATTCAGTTCCAATTGATTAATGATGGACAGAATCAGCTACACCCAGAGAAGGAACACTGGGAAATGATTGTAAACTGCATTTTTGTTTTTCTTCCTAGGTTATTTTTACCTTCTGAATCCAATTTTTCTTGTGCAACAAGAGAACTGTATGGATCTGCACACATATATTGTATCTAGGATATACTTTAACATGCTTAATATGAATGAGACTGCCTGCCATCTAGGGGAGAGGGTGGAGGGAGGGAAGGGGATCAGTTGGAAGAGAAGTGAGTGCAAGGGACGATGTTGCAAATATTACCCAAGCATATATTCTGGCAATAAAAAGCAATAATAATAATAAAAAAAAGAAATGGAAAGAACATTGAAAAAAAAGTGGGGCATACAGCTAGACATATACAGAGGTGACACAATTTTGAGGGAAATTGAGATTTCTCAAACTATTTGAAAAAGATACCGAAGAAATGTATGTGTGTGGAAATCTAATCCCCTTATTACCCAAAAAGGTAACATAGAATATTTATAACTACCAACCCAGATGCCCCTTGAGAATAATCTATACATATGTTGATGGCATCTTCGATTGAAGGTATGAAAAGGGAATAGGCAGGTCTATGCAAATGGCATTCTATAGTATATAATTTTTTTGTTTTTGTGAGGCAATTAGTGTTAAGTGACAGACACAGCTAGTAAAGTGTCTGAAGTAAAATTTGAACTCAGGTCCTCCTGAGCCACAGGGCTGGTGCTGTATCCATTGTGCTACCTAGCTGCCCTGCAATATCTTTAGTCAATAATTGACTGAAGGGGCAGCTAGGTGGTGCAGTGGATAGAGCACCAGCCTTGAATTCAGGAGGACCCAAGTTCAAATCTGATCTCAGACACTTAACACTTCCTAGCTGTGTGACCCTGGGCAAGTCACTTAACCCCAGCCTCAAAAAAACCAACAAAAAACAATTGACTGAAAATTTTAAAGATCACCTGGATTGTCACTGGACTTATCATTTGTGGATCTTAACAAGAATCTTCTTTTTTAAATTTTAAAGCTTTTTATTTTCAAAACATAAGCATGGATAATTTGACAACATTGACTCTAGGGTAGCCTTGTGTTTCAGATTTTCTCCTGCCCTCCACCCCCCTTCTAGATGGCAAACAATCCAATATGTGTTAAACATGTTAAAATATAGGTTAAATCCAATATATGTAAACATATTTATACAATTCTCTTGTTGCACAAGAAAAATCAGATCAAAAAAAAAAAAAGTAAATGAGTAAGAAAACAAAATGCAATAAAAAAACACCAAAAAGAGTGACAATGCTATATTGTTATCCACACTCAGTCCTCTCAGTCCTCCCTCTAGGTGCAGATGGCTTTCTTCATCACAAGATCATTGGAACTGGCATCAATCATCTCATTGTTGAAAAGAGTCACATCCATCAGAATGGATTATTGTATAATCTTGTGTTGCCGTGCACAATGATCTCCTGGTTATGCTCATTTCACCTAGCATCAGTCCATGTAAGTCTTTCCAGACCTCTCTGAAATCATTTTGTTGGTCGTTTCTTACAGAACAATAATATTCCACAACATTCATATACCATAACGTATTCAGCTATTCTCCAATTGATGGGTAGCCATTCAGTTTCCAGTTTCTTTCCATTACAAAAAGAGCTGTCACAAACTTTTTGTACATACGGGTTCCTTTCTCTCCTTTAAGATCTCTTTGGGACCCTGGGCAAGTTACTTAACCCTAGCCTAAGGAAAAAAAAAAGAAAAAAAATCTCTTTGGGATATAAGCCCAGTAGTAATACTGCTGCATCAAAGGGTATATACAGTTTGATAACTTTCTGAGCATTTAATTGCTCTCCAGAATGGTTGGATCCGTTCACAGTTCCACCAACAATGTATCAGTGTTCCAGTTCTCCCACAAACCCCCAACATTCATCATTATCTTTTCCTGTCATCTTAGCCAATCTGACAGGTGTGTAGTGGTATCTCAGAGTTGTCTTAATTTGCATTTCTCTGATCAATAGTGATTTAGAGAACCTTCTCATGACTAGAGATGGTTTCAATTTCTTCATCTAAAAATTGTTCATATCCTTTGACCAGTAATATAATCAAAATTATCTATCTAGTGTTCAATTATGAATTCCAGTTCTTTGGTCACAAATTCCTTCCTTCTCCACAAATCTGAGAGGTAAACTATCCTGTGTTCTTCTAACTTGCTTATATCACTCTTTATGTCTAAATCATGAACCCATTTAGGTCATCTCAAAATGTGGTGTTAGGTGTGGATCAAGTCCTAATTTCTTCCAATTTTCCCAGCAGTTTTTGTCAAATAATTCAAAATAATCCAAAAGCTGGGTTCTTTGGGTTTGTCAAACACTAAATTGCTATAGTTATTGACTATTTTGTAATGTGATCCTAACCTATTCCACTGATTGACTACTCTTTCTTAGCCAGTACCAAATGGTTTTGAATATAGTCAACCTTGATAAATGAAACCCACATAAACAAAAGCTCTTGGAGAAGAGTCTCTCAATAACTTTTAAGAGTGTAAGTAGGGCCAGAATTGCTACTCTAGATACTCCCATATTATACTTTATATAGTTTTAGGTACGGCACAGTTAGACTGTGCATTTTTTTTTCCCATTAATTCCCTTGAAATTCTTGACCTTTTGCTCTTACATCTAGATCTGCAAAATAATTTCTTGGGAGTTTGATTGGTATGGCACTAGATTAATTTAGGTAGTTTTGTCATTTTTATGTCATTTATTGTCATGTCATAATTATGTCATTTATTGTTATTTTATTTTTATTTATTGTCATTAGCTTGGCCTACCCATGAGGACTTGATATTTTTCCAACTGATTAGATCTTTGTGTGGAACATGTTTTGAAATTGTGTTCAGAGTTCCTGACTCTCCCTTGGAAGATAGATTCCCAAATATTTTATATTATTGACAATTATTTTGAATGGAATTTCTTTTTGTATCTCTTATGGCTGGACATTGTTGGTAATATGTAAAAATGCTGTTGATTTGTGTGGATTTATTTTGTATCCTACAACTTTTAACAAGAATTTCTGATGCAGTAGAACAAAGTCACTGCCCTCTTTCCCTAACTTCTATTTATCCTGTAAGTAACAGGTATATATTGTCCTCACCCACCCCGCTGCAGAATCCCTTGACAGTTGGGATTATTTCATTTTTTATGTTTTCCCCAGGGTCCGGACACCTTATAGCCATTTAGCATGACAGTTGATTGATTAAAAAAGGAATGCTGTTGATTTGTGTGGATTTATTTTGTATCCTGCAACTTTTAACAAGAATTTCTGATGCAGTAGAACAAAGTCACTGCCCTCTTTCCCTAACTTCTATTTATCCTGTAAGTAACAGGTATATATTGTCCTCACCCACCCCGCTGCAGAATCCCTTGACAGTTGGGATTATTTCATTTTTTATATATGTTTTCCCCAGGGTCCGAACACCTTATAGCCATTTAGCATGACAGTTGATTGATTTAAAAAGGAAATTGGTTAAGTTACACAGCAAGGTAAACTTGCTGCATTAATCTACTATGACCTGGACAGAAACCCCCCACTGAGAGGAACACATATGGGAGGAGTTGCATAGGATGATAAATGTGGATTGATAGCACTCTGGACCCCTACAGAGAGCCCAAATATCTACATCAGACATCCACTGAAGTGTTTCAAGGCCTGGCCTGTAGTTCTTTGCTTCTGAACAAACTTCCCAGATTAAATAGTCTCTTGGCTTGTGGATGGCACTACTTCAGCTAGGAAGTATTGATTTCCCAGGTGCCCCATAATGGCTAGAGATAGAGCCTGGCTACTCCAGCCAGACTTCTGTTTAGGTAGCTCATGGCTAAGGTGGGTGCCTTGTACTCTACCTCCTGCTAATGGGTTAAGATCAGAGATATTGTCCTCTTCTGAATCCCTACAGCATAGGAGTGATATTATCAGCGTGCGTCATTATGCTGCCTGTAATACTACAATTTAGTGTGTGATTGTTCTCTCATTGTTCCATGTGTAGGAGTCTTGTTATTCTAAATGGATTGTGTATTCTCTGAGAGCAAAGTCCAAGTTCTGTTATATTCAACTATATATAGCAGTATAGTAGCTCGGACCTAAATCTTCAATAAATCTGTGCCAACTGACAGGTGGATATGTGGAAGGGCTAGACTGTCATGAGCTTATCACATACAAGGTGTGGATTTCACCCTGCTGACAAAAAGGACAGAAGATCAAAGGAAAATAGAAAATATTTTATTATAAGGGGTTAGGTAGACTAGATGGATTCAATAAATATAGGTCAACACCTGAAGCCATCTCATTCAGGGCTGACCTCTCTGTAAGAAGAGATGCTGATGAAAGAGGGCATCAGGGGAAGGGCTGTCCTGTAAGCAGAACTGTCCTGTGCTCTGGATCAGAGAAACTGGCTTTTCTCTAGAAAAGGTCTTCACCTTTGAGGAAACTGCAGGAAGGGGCCTAAGCCTTTTAAAGGTATGTTGATCAAGGCTTCAAGCTTTCTCAAGCTTTTCTCAAGTCCTTTCCCCGCTACATACCATCAATTACCGTAGGGTAGCGTGGGCAGATTTGGGAGTGCAACATGGAGGGGATGGCCTAGGAGATGTCAGGCTGTGGGTCAGTGATTTATCAAGCTTTTGGGCCTCTGCCTCCAGGACGTTGGCTTCAGGGGCTTGAGCTACGGCCCACAGTGAGTTGGAAAGACTGTGGTGCAGGTCTGTCAGCTCTCTGTTTGTCTGCACACAGCGGGAGATGTAGTCCTGCTTCTGCTGCCGCTCCAAAGCCAGCTGTGCCTGAAGGACGGCCACCTGTGGGAAGTGAGAGGGACACCTGCCTGTTGTCCAGAGACAAGTGGTAAAGAAATTCCTGCACAAGTCTCAAACAGGAAGTCCTCTGTTCTCCCAGATATGAGTGATGTCTAGAATGATTCTGTCTTGGGGAGAGTTATGACCTGTTTTTTGAGTCTTTCTCAATTAGATTATCAAGAGATCCCCTCACATGCCTAAGAACAGGGCTGACATGTTAATAAAAATCAGCTTACAGAAAGGATTTTTTTGTTGTTGTTGAAGCAACTGGGGTTAAGTGACTTGCCCAGAGTCACACCACTAGGAAGTGTTAAGTGTCTGAGGCCAGATCAGGACTGGTACTCTATAGACTACATCTAGCTGCCTCCTCCAAAAAGCATTTAAAAAAAAAAAAAAGACACTGAAGCTACAAGCTCTCACCTGCTTCTGTAACTCAGCTACAAGTTTCAATTCTGCAGGAGACTCTGGTTCCCTTTTTTCTTCCTGAAAAAAACATCATCTCTTTGTTGGGCTGCCACAAGCTCACCCTGTGTTTCAGCCTTCCTTCCAGAGATGGAGCAGCCATCCCTGAGGGGCTGCCAGTGCTTCAAATAGGACCAAGCCTGCTGCACAAGGCTTGGGAGGCTAACAGGAGAATAGGCACCAGGGGCCAACTGGCTGGCATGGCACGGCCATGAGAGGCTCCTCGATGGACCAAATAAGTGTCCCACTTTCCAGACAAAGCTCTTTCCCTCAGTATTCTAGATCCTAGATATCTGACAAAGAGCCCTCCATAGCTTAGGAATTAGAGGAAACAATTACCTGTGAGGCTGGTATGGGGGCTGTGGTCTTGCTGGGGGCGGGACTTGCAGCACAGGTCATGCGGCTGAAATTCCTCTTCAGTTTTTTCCGCTCCCGCTCTACCTGTAACCAGGGAAGAGACATGGTCAGGCCTTCTAGACATGGGAGTCTCCTTCCCATCAAGGAAAGTGGAGAAAGGAGGGGAAGGGAGGTATTAGAGAGAGTGTGGGGAGAGATGGGAAGGAAAGAGACTGGAGCTCAGATGGAGTGGATTCTAGGTTCAGGTGGTTGAAGGTGCTTGGGTGTGAAGAGGGATCCAATTACTTACATGCTCTAGGGTGATTCTTAACTGGAAGTTGTGTTGCTGAAGTCGGTTCCTCTCATGCTCCAGACTTGCCATAGCATCCAGAAAGTACTTTAATCTTTGCTGCCTTTGCTGTGCCTTCTCATGCTCTGTGCAAGACCCATCATCATCTAATCCTGTGGACTGAATGAGGTGCATTCCAATGAGGAAGTGTACCAAGTCAGGGAGGAAAGGTACAGAGGTCAGACTGCAGGCACGCAAGCACAGTATTCAAGGTCATGACTAAGCCAGAATAGGTGCAGGACCCAGAAATTGGCTATTGTTCCTCGTAGTTCACCTTTTTTGTGGTCCCTTACTCCCCCAGTGTACCCAACTCACCTGTCCTCGGGTTGCACCCTGGTTTCCCTGGACTTTTGGCTCTGCCTCAAGGGCAGATCCCTGGCTCTGAGACTGCTCCTCCTCGAGGGCTTGTCTTGTGAGCTCCAACTGCTCCTGTGTGGTAGCCGGGAAACAAGGACATCCCCTCAGCCAAGATCCTCACAAAAGCCCTATCTTCCTCTCACTAAACAGGAAGAGAACAGCCTATACTCTTCCCCCAAAGCCCTGCCTTAACAGTTGAACAAGTGATTATCTCCCTAGTTAAATGTTGGCTCTTTGATAGCACCAACTGTCCCACAAGTGTTTGGTACATAGGATGTACTTAACAAATGGTTAAGTATGTTTCTTTTCTATTCCCAAACCACACAATGGTTACAGTGAATGTTGCCTTTTATCTCTATAAACTTCTGGGAATCCAGGTCCATGTCTGTCATTAAATTCTTTAGGTCCATATTATGACTAGGCTGGACATATGCTACAGACTCTCCCTCTATAAATATAGGTTGAAAGGATAGACCCACCACTAGATGGAGTCAATGCGAACAGGTACCAAAAGGACTGAGTGCAGACTGGGGAGTCTTCTTGAAATAATCTATCAAGCTGGTGATCCTTCTTATTCTGAAGTACCAAATTGGAGGTGTGTGGATGTCTGATCACATGACAAGCAAAGGAAAATCAAGCAATGGCAGGAAATATCTTTTGAAAACAAAAGCAAGGGGCTAGACTGTATCATTATGGGCATCATACCATAGATGTCAATTAGTGTATTTTTGCTTGGCCCCTCCATCATGTGTAGCAGAAGTATGTCCCCATGCTACAAAAAATTTTTATTCCTACACTCCCAAAATTATCTGAGGATATGGGAGCAGGACCAGAGGGAAGGAAAGGAGTTCCCAAGTTCAATTTAACAAACGTATGTGAAATGTGTACCATGTATAGAGAACACTGTGTAAAGAGAGAGAATGCTATAGCAACTTAAGATCAAGGGTTTGTCTTCATGGGTCTCACAGTCCAGTAGGGAATAAATGTTACGTGAAGTCTGAAGGGACAAAGGCGACTGATGGGTTAGCCCAGAGACTTGGGCAGTGCCTTAGAAGAAAGCATGGTCTTAGGGATTGCATCCCTCTTGACAAGCTTAAGGTTCTGGGTTTTCTTTTTAAACTCCTGATGTTTTCTCTGAGACACATTAAACACCTGCTAACATGAGTGAGTTAGCTCTGCAAGAGAAAGGGGTCAACTTCTCTTGGCTAGAAGTATCAATGCCTTCCCGAGCTCCTGACCCTGACCTCACCAGCCCCAGAATGCCCTGGGAAGTAACTGATCCCTGGGCTAGTTTTGTGGGGCCCCTATTTTGGCCCTCCTTCCCCACCCCATAACTGACCTGATGCTGCAGCTGTTCTGTGTTTTGCTCTGCTGCTTTGGCCTGTAAGAACAGGGCTGCCTCCCGCAGGTTACAGATGCTGGCCTCACTTTCAGCCAGAGAACGTGCCAAGGCTTGAGCCTTCTCTCGCCACTCAATTTCACGGGCCTCCGTCTGCCTCAGAGCATTCCTTACCCGGTTAAGCTCCTCCTGGAGCTTGGTCTCCTCCAAGGACACAGGCAATAGCTCACGCAGGGACATTTTCATCATCTCCATCCCACAGGCTTCCTCGTCTTCTTCCTTTCTCCCTGGGCTGTGGCTATCATGGTAAAACTCCTGGTCCTGTCTTTGAGAGCCCTTCTGTAGGATCCCTCTGTCAGCCCTGGACAAGGATAGCTGGAGATGCTTGAAACTGTCTCTCAGGACTTTGCTCTCTCCCTTTTCTTCCTCTGCTCTGTCAAGCTGGCTGGGGACTGTCTCTTGTTGCTGCCCCTTTTCGTCGAGGTGCCTCAGCTCCCGGTCCCTCTGAGCCAGGGCCAGCTGCAGATGCTGGACCATCTCTTGGTGCTGCAGATGTTGCTCCCTGATCTCCCTCTCACGCTCTCTCAGGGCCTCCTCCAGGTGCCGGGCCTGCAACTGACAAGCATCTAGGGCTGCCTGCAGAGAAGCTGCACTGACTTCCAGGCGCTGGCTCAGTTCTGCCCGCTGGAGGAGCTCCTGGTCTTTCTCCTGAAGGGAAGCCTGCGCAGCTCTGAGGGCCTCCTGAAGGGCCTGCACCTGGCTTGCTGCAGCCTCTTCCCACTGCCTAACCTCTGCTTGCTGGTGCCTGTTCTCCCGATCGTTTCCCTTCTCCATACACTGTTGTTGCAGGACCTCTAGAACCTTCTCCTGTTCCTGAAACTCAACCCTGAGATCTCCCAGCAGCTCTTCCAAAACTTGGACCTGTAGCTCTGCAGCTGTCTGTTGTTGTTGCACCTTCCAGTTCTGTTCCTTGTGGGTCTCAACTGCCTGTTCACACTCTTTCAGGGCTACCCTGGCCTGCTCCAGGGATGCTTGCAGAATGCTCACCCTCTCTTCCTGGCTTTCCTGCTGTTCCCGTGCCTTCTGCTGAAAGGATTCCAGGTCTTGCTCCCTTGCCTGCAGGGCCTCCTTCACTTTCTTCAACTGGTCCTGCAGAACCCTTTCCCTGGACTCCCCTCTTTCCCGAGCTTTCTCAATATGCTGTTGGTGAGTCTCCAATTCTTGCTCTTTCTGTGTTAAGAGCAGTGTCATCTCCCCAATCTCTCTCTGAAGGCCCCACAATTGCTCTTCACGCTGTTGCCCATATTGTTCTAACACCTGGATCCTCTCCCTCTGGTACTCAGCCTGCTTCTCCTTGTCCCTCAGGATCAGTTTCATGTGTTCCAAGCTGCTGCGCTGGGCCTTGGCTTGTCCCTTTTCCTCCTCTTCCCACTCTATCATGAGTTTTCTCTGAGACTCAATTTCCCTGTCTTTTTCCTTTAAGGCCAATTTCATCTGTTCAAGATCTTCCTTTAAAAATGTGTGCTGCAATGTTATTTGTTCTTCCATGACCAGAATTTTCTCTTCTCGTAATACCAATTCCTGGCCTTTCTTCTCTAGGTCCCAAGTAAGTTGATCCTTTTGTTTCTGGAGCTCCTCCATTTGGTCCTTGTGAGATTTCATCTTCTGGCTCCTCTCCTCAAGATCTGCTGTTAGTAGAGCTCTGTGGTTTTCTAATTCTTTAATTCGTTTATTCTGTGACAATATTTCTTGACTCCTCTTCTCCAAATCCAAAGTTAAGTGAGTCAGAGTGGTCCTCTGCATTTCTCTTTGGTTCTCTAGATCCTCAATCTTTTTTTTCTGGGATTCTATTTCTTCATGATTTTCTTTTACTTCTAAAGTCAGATGTTCTAAAGTGATCAACTGGTTTTCCAGATCTTGAATCTGATCTCTCTGGGATTCTATCATTTGTGTTTTCTTTTGTAAATCCAGAACCTGAAGTTCCAGGATATTTCCCTGAGTTTCTTGCTTCTTCTCAAGCTCTTCAATCTGTTCTCTCAGTGATTTTACCTGCCTCTCTTTCTCCTCTATGGCCACAGGCAGATGTTCCAGCATAGCTTTTTGTTTTTCCAGCTCTTGGAGCTGTTCTCTCTGGGATTCCAGTGCTTGCCTTTTCTTCTCTAGATTGAGAGACAAATGTTCTTGAGTTACTTTTTGTGCTTCTCTCTGCTCTTCCAGTTCTTGAATTGTTTCCTGCAAGACTTCTAGCTCCTTCTCTCTCTTAGATAGGCAACTGGTCAGGAGATCCAGTTTTTCCTGGGCCATCTTCTGCTCCTCCTTCAAAGCCTCTGTGTTCTCTCGCTCCCTCTCTGCTTCCTCATTCTTCTGTTTCAGGGTTGAGCATGTTGCTTGCAGTTCTTCTTCAAGGGCTTCCATGACACTAGCTTGTGCTTTAGTGGCTGCACTAGTGGATGCTTGAAGGTGTTCCATCTCTGATATCAAATTTTCCTTGGCTGCCCACAACAGTTCCCGTTCATTCTGAAAATAGAAACAGAATCCTCTTAAAAACTGGACTATCCTCACCTACTATCTACCCTATAAGGCAATGCCGAAGCAAATCCAGCAAAATTTACAAAGAAGGTCATTGAAATACAGAAAATTAGATCTGAAGTCACAATGCTGAACTAGAAGCCAGCTGCAAAGTACTTGGGCTCAAAGTTGATTAAAAAAGAAAAGCCTCCTGTCTCTGGACACGGCAGTTTTCTAGACTACTAACATAAAATATTCCTTTCATCTAATTCTGCCATCTTAGAATTTTGGGACACTGGTGTTTTGAAAATAATGTTCTTCATGTCTCTGCTGGGTCCCAAAGAGATCATAAAAGAGGGAAAATGACCCACATGTACAAAAATGTTTGTAGCTATTCTTTTTATAATTGAAAATGAGTAGAACTGGGGAATGGCTGAATAAATTATGAATGTAATGGAATATTATTGTTCTATAAGAAATGAGCAGCAGGCTGATTTCAGAAAGGCCTGGAAAGATCTACATTAACTAATGCTGAGTGAAGGGAGCAGAACCAAGAGAACTTTGTACACAACAAGATTATGGGACGATCAACTGATGGTGTTGTCTATTTTTAACAATGAGGTGATTCAGGCTAATTCCAATACACTTGGGATGGAAAGTGCCATCTATACCCAGAGAGATAGTCCTCTAAAATTACCATGTAAAATTGGGAGAAGATTCTCTTATTTTGGCTGAATAATGAAAAGTATAAATAATAGGGCCCCAAATTCTATTGTGTAACAGACAGCCTGGTTGATCAAGGCTCTTAATGTCCATTTCCCATTTCCTAGGAAGTCACAAAATTAGTCCAAACATGTCTAAAGAAAGTTTGCCATATGCTTGCCACAAATGGAAGAATTTGAACAAATATATTTGTGTTGGGGTTGGGCCTAAAGATGTCAATGCAGAGAAGAAGAAACTATGGGAGATACTCATCTCAAAAAAGAAATGGGAAATGGAAGTGAAAAACTGAACTATGGCTAATATTGAAGAGTAGCCTTTGCCCATAACACCCAAACAAAATTCTTGCTCAGGAGTGAGAGAAAGAATTGAAGAGAAAGAAAATTCTTAATCCAGAGAATATAATTGAGTGAAGATCCTTCAAGGCCTTGCCAGCAATTCTGAGGAAAAAATACAGATCATAAGGCATAAGGAACAGGGCAATGTGAGGTCATAATTAAATTTGGGGCAGGTAAGTCTTGGACTCTGGGCTGCTAGGGAGCCAGGGCCCTTGGTTCCTTGTGTTCCCCTGTGCCAGTTTTAGAAGGAAACTACTGAAGCAATCCTGGCTCTGAGGCAAGTATCATCTCACCTGTGCTTCTGCTCTTTGTTGCTCAGCACTCTCCAGGCTGCTCTGTAGGGAGACCACTCTTTCTTGAAGTGCTGTCAACTCTATCTCCAAGGAGGTCTGTTCCCCATCCCGTTTCAATTTCTCTGTGGGAAGAGAAGGAGGGGATATAGAAAGAACAAATAGTAAGGGGAAGCATGGAGAAGAGGATGAGGGGAGTAAGAAAGGAAAAGAGAGAAAAGAAGGTTACAAGATTTTTACAAATTCTTCAATCTGCTGTCATTACCAGGCCCTGGCACTGCTCCCAGCTACCATTTCAATACTGTTCTCAACCTGTTTGCTGCTCCATTTAGCCAACCTGTGCTTCCCTTTTGTACCTAGTATTTCAGACATGCTGCCCACAGTAACGTGCCTAATGCATTGATGTACTACAAAGAGAGCAGAAAAGAAGCCTCCCTGGCCTAGAATCTATTCTCCTAGGGGACATATCCTTACCTTTCTTACCATTCTCCAATGGCCTTATTCACTTTAGGGTGGACTGGGCCTCCCATCTTACCTTCCTGATCTTGGGAGAGCAGTCTTTGAAGCTCCTCAACTTCAGCAGAAAACTGATTTCGTTCAGTCTCAGCTTGGGACAGTTGCTGTTCCAGCTTTTTGATCTGACACTTCATATTATCCTATGGGAGGAAATAGGAAAGATTGTTTTGGTTCTCACCAAATTATATGGTCCAGGATGAAGGCAGGGGAAGGGGATGTTTGAAAAAATAGCACCCTCCATATTAGGGTGAGACCCTAATATGAATTGTTTCATCTATTCAATTAGATTCAATTTCTGAGGTTAGTCTGATTCTTTTAAAATTCCAGAGGTTCAGGCTGAGACCAAGCTGGTCCAACCCTGAGGTTTCTATCCTCCTTACGCTTGAGATTGTTTCTCTCTGTCCTTCAAGGTCCAGCTCAAGTCTTTTTCCCCAGGAAGTCTTCAGACATTCTAAATTACAGAGTATATTATAACATTCTTTCTCTGTGCCACATACTTAGTAGCATGTACAATCCTATGACAACTCCAACATTGTCTACTAATGTTAAACACATAAAGTTCCTGTACTTTTCGATTATATATATCTTGTCTCCTTGATGAAAAGTCAAAACTCTGGAGAGCAGGACTGTAGAATATTGGGGCTGAAAGGGACTAATTTCATGGATGTGCAAACAATAGAAGACATCCAGTAAGTATTTCTGATTTGCTGGACAATTCATTGGAGGGATTTAACTTTAATAAATAACTTAGTCCAAAGACCTGTGAATAACATGGTCTTCTGGAAGATGACAATCTCAACTTCTAAAAAAGCTGTGGAATCATTGCTCTATTGGAGATCTTGAAACCAAAAGTGATCCAGTCTCGAATAGGAGGTAAGTCAGCAGAAACTCCAAAATAAGAATGGAGACCGGCACACACCTGAGCATGACGAGCCTTCCAGAAGTCTTGCTGAAGCTTGTGAAGGGCAGATGCCACATCCTCATTAGTGAAGTTAGTAAAGAAATTTTCTGCATTCTCTTGTTCTGAAAAAATGAAGGATATTATCTTCAGAAGTGGGTATCTGAGAAAAAGGGAAGATAAAGTTCAGTCATGATATATTTACCTGCTCTTCCTTTGGTCCTATAGGGCAATGCTGAAGCAAATCCAACAAATTTGCAAAGAAGGTCATTGAAATACAGAAAATTAGATCTGAAGTCACAAGTCTCTTCTCTTATCACAGAAATTTCATTCCCTTTTTTTCTCCTGGTCCCACCCCTGTCTCTACATTGGACCCCATGTTGCTACATGGACAAAATGAGCAATTACTCAGCAGCTGACTCACCTGGCCTCATGATGGTAGGGTTCCATGGAAGGGGAGAGGCGTCTCCAGCACCGCTCAGCTCTAGCTTGCTCTCAAGAGCAGTTGGAAAGGTTTGCTGTAGAATGGAGTAGAAACTGGCTAGCTGTGCCTGTGCCTGACGTCCACGTTGCTGCTCTAAAACCAAAGCCTCTACTTGGCTTTCCATATTGTCCAGCTCTAGTTGCAGCTGGGCTGCCTTGGCCTCCTGTGTAGACAGTGAGGCCCTCAACTGCTGCTCTGTCTTCTGTGATGCTTCCAACAGTTTTTCTTGATCCAGAAGAGAAGCTTCCTTTTTCTGCATTTCTTCCTTCAGAAACTGCACCTGACGGGGAAGGAACATACTCACTGGAAGAAAAGAGAAGGGAGGAGAACATCTCTAGAGGTGGTGAGATTGCACAGAGGACAGAGCACTGGAGAGCTTGAGTTCACCTACAGCCTCTCTGGGGAAATAACTTAATATTTGTTTCAGTTTCCTCAATTGTGAAATGGACATAACAGCCTCTACCTCCCAGGGTTGTTGTGAAGATCAAATGAGATAATATTAGCAAAGTACTTAGCACAGTGTTATTAACAAAGTAATCACTATATGAATGCTTATTCCTATAATGATACAATGATACAAAGAACAGATAATATACCGGATGACAGAATCCAAAAAGATCCTAACAGATTGGTACAGTGGGCCAAATAAAGTAACATTTAACAAAGATTATATATATATATATATGGCCTTATATTTTACTTTAAATAATCAACAAATGCATGCCAGGAAAAGGTTTATTTGAAAAATAAGACTTTGAAAAAAGAGAAGGTTTATTTGAAAAATGAAACTTCATGGATTACAAATTCAATATGGTGGGCAGCAATGCTAATGTGATATTAAGTGGTATTAAGAAAGACAAGTCTCAGGACTACAGAGCTGAATGATTACAATGTACCCTGTAGTGTTGTGTATATGCCTTTCTAAGTAGGAGAGGTTGTCTAGAATTGTGAAGGATCATTCCATAAAGATCGTGGCTGAATGAAGTAGGACAATTTTGCCTGGAGATGAGACCTGATAGCTGTTTTTATTTGAAGGACCACAGGCAGAATTAGGATTATGCTTGGTATGCTTGATCCCAAAGTTAAGAAAAAGGAATGGGTGAATTGTTGAAGGAAGGCAGAGCCAAGGGTTAAGGGAGAATTTCTTTAAATGAATTAGAGCCATTCCAAAGTTCAGTAGGCTTTCTAAAGGCTGCCTCAGCAGATGGCAGGATCTTATTCACTAGAAGTTTTCAAGTAAAGATTGGATGACCCCTTGAGATATGTTAGAGGAATGAGACAATGAACACAGACAGAGGCAAAGACCAAAACAGAGAAAGGCAAAGACAGAAATGGAGAAATCTAGAAAGAGAAACTAGAAAGAGGTAGAGGCTGGACTAGGCAATCTCAAATGAGAGGCAGAGATACAGAGAAACATGAACACAGAGGCTGAGGGAAGCAAGAGGAGAAGTACTCTAGTCTCTTCCAAACCTGCACATAATCTTTTACAGAGGGCATTCATGTTTAAGGTAGCCTCTGTGAATCTGTGATGGCCTGGGCCCAGGCTTCTATAAGCTGCTAGATGTACAAGACAAAAAATCTCACCTTTATTCTCTACAAAAGGAGAGACACACTGAACTAAGAAACAGAAGACTTGGGTCCTATTCCTGACTCGGCTGTAAACTAGCTATGACTTCAGATGTTATTTTCCCTTTCTTAGACTCAGTGTTTTCATTTGTGAAATGAAGAACTAACTAGATGATCTGTAAGTTGATGAGTTGATGACTAAAGACTCTTTAGAAATTAAGAAAGAGCAAATTTGGTAAAGCTGATAAAAGAGAGAAATAGCCCATTTTGGATAAACTGGGGGAAGACAAGCATACTAATATAGTGTTGGAGCTGTGAACTAATCTAACCATGGTGGGAAACAATTTAAATAAAATTTCTAAGAAACTGACTCAAAAACTGTGGTCATAAATCCCAAGGAAGTCAAAGACTTCCTTGGACGTATGTACCAAAATGTTCATAGCAATTATTTCTCTGATGGTAAAAAACTAGAAACAAAATGGATACCCAATTATTGAGAATTGGCAAACTGTGGCATATGATTTAATGGAATATTATTGTGCTATTAAAAATGACAAATTAAATTAAGAGAAACATGGAAAGATTTCTACAAACTGTTCATGAAAGAAGTTAGGTGATACGTTGGCTAGATCAGTTTGAGTCCTGACTCATTTAATCTCTTAAATTTCATTCCCCCATTTGCAAAAATGAGGAAAATAATGGCATATATCACTTCTCTTGCTCACGGTGAGCATTATATAGATGTTAGCTATTATTACAGAGTGAGATAAACTGAACCAGGAAAGTAGTATATACAATTACAAACTGTAAAATAAAAGAATATTAAAACAAGGATGAAAGTGTATCAGTAATGGCCAATCTTATTCTCTGAGATAAGAGAAATTTATCTTTTCATTGCACTGCTTATGCAACATGTTTCACACACCACCATACTTGATGCCAGTTAGTATTTAAATATTCACTATTGTAGGAATATGTGTCTTAGGGATAGGCATATTCAGAAATAACTAATATAAAAACAAAAAACATCAATTAAGAATTATAAAACTTTAAAAAGTTGAGGGCCACGCACCCAACTTTATTTTCCTCTATCTGGGAGTAAGAGGAAAGATTAGGAAGCACTAAGATACCTGAATACTTAGCTGCGCCTGTTCTCCCTGAGCTTCCTTCACATTCTGGTGTAGCAAGTTTAGCTCTTGCTTTTGGACTGAATCAGCTTCTTGTAAGATGAAGAGTATTTCTTCCTTTTCTGCCAGAGACTGAATCAGGCTGCAAATAAAGGAAGAAGCAACAGAGACATGTTCATCTTCCTGGCTGATCAAATTTTTAAAAACTGACTAACAAGATGATCTAGCAAAGAAAAGATACTGGAATATGAGAATACTCCAAACCTCAAGGAAGCTGCTTTAGTTCTAAGGTAATCATAAAAGTGGGAAGTGAGTATTGTGGAGCTATGCCCAACTAGAATGATTTCCCTTGGAAATTATCTCACTTTTCCGATTAAAACTTTTGACTAAATGGGTTCATGATCTAGATATAAAGAATAAGATTATAGATTACAAATAAATTATAAGAACATAGGATAGTTTATCTCTCTGACCTGTAGAAGAGGAAGGAATTTGTGACCAAAGAAGAACTAGAGTTTATATTAAGTTTTTTGTACAAACAAAATTAGAAGGCAAGCAATCAACTGGGAAAACATTTTTACATTCAAAGGTTGTGATAAAGGCCTCATTTCCATGGCACCGTGGATAGAGCACCAGCCCTGAATTCAGGAGGACCCGAGTTCAAATTTGGTCTCAGACATTTAACACTTCCTAGCTGTGTGACCCTGGGTAAGTCACTTAACCCCAGCCTCAAAGGGGGAAAAAAAATTATAAATTAAGGATAAATGAAATGTCCTTATACACTTAACACCATTAACTATCATGAAAACATGAGAAAACTAATAATTATTGAAATTTTGCTATTTGAGGTAAAATCTTTTCTCAGTTTTGATTTCAGATATGATTGAATTGTCATGAAACCATTGTCATGTTCATCATTCAAGGAATGTGCTGCCCAGAAAAGTGCAACCTGATAATGACTGCAAATAGATGTCTATGTCTAGAAAAGTTGAGGAGTAGGCAAGAGTGGGATCCTCTTCATTCAGTTTTCTCATTGTATTATTTCCTTTCTGAACAGGAAAATTTCCCACATAGTTACTTCTGACCCTGGTTTTGATCCCCTATGAATAATGTGGAACTTTGTTTTATGATTGGTTATTAACTATGACTGAAATCAAACAGAGGTAAGGGAGTTTTTCCCCTTTATGTCTTGTATCAGACCAATCTATGTCCTGGACGGGTCTTGAATATTGTCATAATCATGCCCCTCTTTTTCCCCAAATTTCTATAATCAGAGCAAGTGAACAGTGGAAATTTGTCATTGCAATACCATATCTATTAATAGACACAAGTATGAAAGATATTTTTAATCTATATTAGTGGTTACCATCATAGTCATAACTAGGTAAATGAGTTCTTCAGCTTGCCATCCTCTTGCTTATAATTATAATTATGTATATTATAATATTATTTTTATATTGTATAATTTTGTTATGTATAATATTAATGTATAAGTAAGTACCTCATTCTTCAAATTGATACAAGAAATCTGTATGTGTGTGTGTGTATATACATATGTCTAGGGTATTGGTGTGGGTATATATCCTCTAAAAAGAAGAATAAGACTAAAAGATTATACTTTTTTTTTAATTTCACGGAGCACTAATCTAAAAAAAAATAATAATAAGAAGAAAGCCAGCCATTCTCCAATTGATAAATATATTTCTAATTTTTTTTTCTCTTGAGGCTGGGGTTAAGTGACTTGCCCAGGGTCACACAGCTAGGAAGTGTTAAGTGTCTGAGACCAGATTTGAACTCGGGTCCTCCTGAATTCAAGGCTGGTGCTCTATTCACTGTGCCACCTAGCTGCCCCCCCAATTGATAAATGGTCAAAGGATATTTGACAATTTTCAGATGAAGAGATTGAAACTATTTCTAGTCATATGAAAAGGTGCTCCAAATCACTCTTGATTAGAGAAAAGCAAATTAAGACAACTCAAGTCCAATTAGAGAGTATGGGAGTGACTCTCTATTAAGTTGAAAAGAATGGGGAAGGGGAGTATAATGATCACATGCTGACTGTATTCTTCAGTATCACCCTTCTTGCTTATAAAAGAGGATCTCAGAATTTCACTCATTTTCAATTTAGCTCATCAGGAATTACTCACTCTTTAGCTCAAAGGCATCAGAGGATGCCTTCCCCTGAAAGCCTAATCATATAGATCAGGGTTCCACAGAGTCCAGGAATAGATTTCAAAAAGGATTACAAACTTAGATGGGGAAAAAAAAATTGCAGTATTTTCACTAGTCTAATGAAATTTCCTACAATTTTCCTACATTTCCTGCATTTCCTGCATTTCCTACAATTGTGAATGCAGGTAAGAAGCCATAGTAATATTAGTACCTGACTTTGTAACTAACAGAAATCAATGATATTTTCATCTTATATTACAGTTGTTTCAATATCTCATAGTATCATTTATACTGATCACTACTTCAAAGTACTATTTATTAGACCTGTTGATTGTACTGTTCTGCTGTTTACAGACACTATTTTAAGGTAATTTTTCCTTTAGAATTCTCTGTATTTTATGCATTTAAAAACATTACTCTCAGGAATCTTTAGGCTTTACCAGATGGCTAAAGGAATCCAGGACACAAAAGTTAAGAACCCCTGGATCAGATTGTCACCTTCCCTCATATTACCACAGAGACTAAGATTGATACTTATGGTATGATCAGCACAGAAAAGGCCAGAAACAAGGTGATTACCAGTCTGAAAAAAAAAAAATAGGAGTCTAGGACTAGGAAAGCAAGAATTAGTGTTAGATGAGTGCAATAGGAAGACATACAGAAAAGGTGAAAAAAAGATAAAGGAAGCAAAGAACCAATAATTAAACCAGGAGGACTATGAAACCAAGAAATAAGGAAATTTCCAGAAAGGGTACTACCTAGAATAATTCATTTGTCAAAAAAATGTTTAACCAACCTCTTCCCAAAGATAGGGAACTTATGACTTGCTCAGCTCATTCCATTTCTAAAGCATCTCTTGGTAGAAAAGTTCCTTATATTGAGCTGAAATCTCCCCCGCTCCCATCTAAGAAACTGATTCTAATTCTGTCCTATGACATCAAACAGATCAAATCTAATCCCTCTCCCACATGACAATATTAAGATAGGACAAGTTTTCTAGGCCCACTCACCATTCTCACTGAGCCCTCCTCTGAAGTCTAATTGTGATATAATACGAAAGAACTGCTTCCTTTACTATGATTATTATTTTTTGGGTCACCAACCTATATTTATCTATCCCTGTTTCCTGGTGTGGGAGCAAGAATATTGCTGGTTCTGGCTTAGAAGGACTTGGGTTTGAATCTTGCCACATTATTTAATATCTATCTTGGTCAAGTCAGGTTCCTTTTCTGTAAAATGGAGGGACTGAGCTTTGTTCAATTGTTTTCAACTCTTTGTGACCCCATTTGGGGTTTCCTTGGCAAAGATACTGGAGCTTCTCCAGCTCATTTTACAGATGGAGAAACAAAGACAGAATGAAGGGACTTACCCAGGATCACACATTTATTTCTAAATTATGTATATGGCACATAGAAAAAGCTTAATGGATGGTGATTTATTCACAGCAACTAGACAAGCTCTGAGGGCTTGTTACCCTTAAGTAACCCTGACATGACTGCACAGCCCTAGTTATAATAGCACCTCCTGGTGTTAAACCTATTGGTTGGCTGGCTGAGCAGTCTTGTGACATGGCATGGTAGCCAGATAGCTCCCCAGACAGCTGGATGGCTCTAACTGCCTACCTTGCTTTTTCCTGTTCCAGTATTCGAGCACTTTCTTGGGCCTCTTGTAGCTGATGTTGAGCCTCATGTTCTGCCAGCCTATGTAAGTCTTCACTAGTGACTAATTGGGACTTCAAATCTTGCACCTGGAAAAGCCAAAGGATGAGGCACCAGAAGTGATCGTTCATGTCCTTCACTTTTGTTGCTATTATTTGGTCTTATTACAAGTACACATGCAATTTCTAGTAAAGTTAGTGCCTTTCTAACAGTTCTTTTCTTCATCTCTGACAACTACATGGTGTTCATTCAAGAACCTGGGTTCTCTGCTTCACACATTACTGGGGAGGAGTGGAAGAATCTCTGCTATTCCAAAGTCACACAGCGGGCAAAAATGATCTTGGGTGACTACAAATAAATTCATAGGAAGAGGCTATAAAGAGAAAATCCCCAGGTTCTGACAGAAAAAAGAGCAAACAATGCTCACTGGCCTTCACTTCAGAACCACTCCCCCTCCCCGACAAAACGGGTCTGGAAAGCAGCTTTATACTTCTCCCATACTGCCCTGGCGGCATGTATATGTAGATGACCTGTTTCTGTAAGTTCTCTCTTTGCTGCAACAGGATGGTCGTCTCTTCCTGAAGGGTGGCAAGGTCATCCTGGTTCTTTCTTTTTGTCTCTTCCAGAGCCGTTTGAGCCTCCCACAGCTGGGCCCAAAGGCTCTCCATATTCTCCTGTGAAGGAGAAAAAGACTAGTGGGGTAGTGAATTAACGCACTTGTCTGTAGGGGCTTAAACTTTTTTCAGTCATTATTACAAATGCCTCTTGGCCCATCTGCTCTTTGATTTGAGTAGACAACTTTCAGTTCCTCTCCTATAACCATTTCTTCACCTAAAAGGACCCTCATTTTTCTTTCTATCTCAGTGACTTCAGAGATCGAGTTCTCTGACATGATGGTAGTTTTCACTCTAATAATGAACTGGGCTGGGCCCCCTACCTGTTCCTTTAAGCTCTGGGTGGTCATGTTCAATCTCATCTGCTCCAGTAGCTGACAAGCATCAGTTAATTCATTCTGGGCCATCAAGAGTGTCTCTATTTCTAGTTGTATCTATAAAGAGGGAGATGTACAATTACAGGAAAGTCATTCAATAGGATTTCTACACTTACCTCTCTTGCATCCATTAGACTTTAGCTACAATAAGACCATCTTGTTTAATGAGCTGGCACCAAGAAAAGGGTTCAATGCTGAAAGTCAGGAAGTGTCGTAACTTGTCTGACAATTAGAACCAGGAAGTCCTGAAAGTATTGTGTGTTTGTGGTAATAATCCATGTAAGATATCTGTGACCAGTGTACCACATTTGATAAATTTATCAGAGAGAAAGATAAATGTTGGAGGTAACGGCAGATTTATTCCCTACCTGACATGTGTTGCTGTCAGCCAGAGCATGACCCTCTATCCTCTGCATCTGGGTAGCTTCAGAGTCCTCCTTTTCACAAGTCTCCTCCAGGTACAATTTCTCCCTTTTCATTTGTTCTACGATGGCCTCCAATTCCTGCCTGATCTTGGTGTGCTGTATCACCTGGTCACATAAGGGAAAAGTGCATTAGCATAGCACAGATAGGCAGCATCACGTACTGATCTCAGTGAGAGAATAGAACTCTAGGAAAGCTAAAGACACCAGCTTTCTTGCATACCTAACAACCAAGGCATCATGCCTGTCAAAGCCTGAGAACTATGTGCAGTTTTCTGCTGGAAAACTTGTATTTAGGAACATTTCCTACCATCCTTATTCTGGCTTTAGGCTCTGATAAGTGACCTTATTTAAGTACCCAACAGACAGTTCTGTTCCCAAGAAGGGACACGTTCTTTTTCTCTGCTAACTAATGGACTAACTTCTAGTTAATCCAAATCCCAAGGATTCCTTCTCTTAACTTACTTCAATTATTGACAAAGCTAGATAAAATACTCTTTGGCTAGAACAAGCCTCTCTCTGACATAAGTGGGGGAGCAGAGGGGACCTCAAGGGGACACTTTCATTGTCCATCCCAAAACTTGTGCTTCCCATTCTGTCAGTAACCTTACCGACTTCTCCTCTATCAGGCGCAGTTCTTCTTCATGGGCGGCTTGTTGTCGCTGCAGAGCTGCCCGATACTCCTCTTCTATCTGGTCCTGACGTTTGGCCACCATGTCCCGTTCCTGCTCTGCCTGCTGTCGCTCTGCTTCCAGGTCCATCTGAAGGCACTTCACTTCCCCTGAGAAAGGGGAGAGAGCTTAGACCCTGACTTCATGGGCAAGATCCATCTTTCCACAAGGGAATGTGATGGACCATTCTCCAGGACTGCTCCCAGGAGCAGGCCTCCCCAGCTATTCCCAGGGCCTTTATGCCTCCAGTGTCTTCTGAAAGGGAAGGGGTACTGGGCTGGTTTGGCCCTCACCTTGGATCACCTCCTTGGCTTGTGTGATTGTTTGAATCTGCATCACCAGCTGCTCCTTGGTAACTTCCATCAGAGAGCTCTGCTGTTGAGCCTCAAACAGGCTGGTTTCTAATAGTTCTTTGGCTGAACTGTGAGATCCAGAGATCAGAGAGGATTCTCCCTTCAGCCCCCTGCCCTCCCTCCCAAGGCCCAATAGCCCTTAGGAGCTCCCAAAGTGTCCTTAGCTAGGAATGAAGGCTACCGATTTTCAACGCTGCCAATCAATTCCCTGAAAAGAGGAAGGGCAAGGAACATCCAGCTCTGGATAACTGATTTATCTTTAACTTTCTTCAGGGGTAAGTGAAATAGGAGCAGCCTGCACAGCCAACCTGCCCCCATGCTAATCAACTATAACATTAAACACCAACTAACTAAACACTAGTCATGGTGTTTGGCAATATGGTTACAAAGACAAAAATGAAGGGAGCTTAAATTCTACTGGGAGAGTCAAGTATCTATAAAAGTATGTATAAAATATATGATAAATATTCATTCATATGGAAGATGAAGGTACATTAGATTGTGGGAAGGGAAAGAGGAGATAATGAGGAAAGGTCTAATGTAGATGGCAGAATTTGTGCTGAGCCTTAAAGAACATTAGTGGTTAGAAGTGAAGGGGGAAATGGGTGCAAAGGCACAGATATGGAATGAAGCATATGTGAGAAACAAGAAAAAGGGCAATAAGCCTAAGAAGGCTGGTGAAGGCTTTTAAACTTAATTGGAATTTGTATTTGATCTAAAAGCTAGCTGGGAACCACTGGGAAAGAGAGGGGAGTTTTTGGGCTATCCTTTGGCAGCTATATGGAGAATGATTAAAGAGGGGGAACACCTGAGCTGACAATATGCCACAGGTCCCGACCTGAGTTCCAGTAGCTGCTCAGAAAGCCCTTCTCGATCCCGCTCCAAGGCTTTTAGGTGCACCTCCAGAGCAGCTTTGTCCCGAACCAAGGCCTCCTTCTCCTGGCTCAACCTCTCCAGCAGAAGCCCTTGCCGGGTTTTCTCTTGGTGTAGCTGTTCCAGCTCTGCAGTGGCCACCTCCAACTGGCGTTGTGCCTGAGAAGAACAAAGAAAAGAGGAATAAGGGAAGGAATGAGCTATAAGAGATTATTCCTTATGCCACTTCCTACTTTGGGAATAACTTTGGGGTTTAGTGAGCAAAATCAAGACAGGCAGGTTAATGTAACCTTTTCTAGGAACAAGTTTCTTAAAAATTCCAGCTTGTTCTTGATAGCATAATGATAAAAAACTGCTGATGGTGAAACTACCCTAGTCCCTCACAAAAGGCTTTTGTCCCTTGAGGAATTGATATGCATATCTATAAAATAGGGAGAGAAAAACCATAATTTTGCAAAATTAGGGGTTGGCCTTTTCAGGAACTTAAAGGCAGGAAAACTGTGGTGTAGTTGAAATCAGGATGCCACGATTCACAGTCCCCATTCTCTTCATCTAGAAAATAGACATAACCAGCCTGACACTACTTTTTTCATGGGAACTATAGAAATATGAGAAAAATTAGTTATTATGAACCTCAGATTTTCAGAAGTCTACTAAAGAGAAAGAAACTGCAAAGTCAAACAAGAGAACCTAAACTTTCTCCCTGTGGCAGCTTTTACAATTGTGGAGCAAGGAGGAAAAGAGTTAGAGAATTTGATGGTGGCAACAAAGTTGTAATTTTATTTTTGAGAGCTAATGTCACTGGTGGTTAAGGGAGCCCTCAAGAAGGGTTGTTGTATTGGGATGTTGGAGAACCCATTGCATTATGATCACAAGCTCAAAGATTTAGGGATGAAGAAACCTTTGGAAATATGTTTAAAATGATTGTACATGTATAACCTGTCAAATTGCTTTCTGTCTTGGGGAGGGGAAAGAGAAGGGAAGGGAGAAAAAACAGAACTCAAAAACAAAAATGAATGCTGAAAACTATCTTTATCTGTAATTGGAAAAATAAAACACTATTGAGGGGAAAAGTATAATCATTATGAACATCTACATTTATAAAAATCACTAAATTATATTTTAAGTTTCTTTTCAAAAAAATTTAAAATGGGGGCAGCTAGGTGGCACAGTGGATGGAGCACCAGCCCTGAAGTCAGAAGGTCTCAAACACTTCTTAGCTGTGTGATCTTGGGCAAGTCTCAGCAAAAAAAAAAAAAAAAGAAAGAAAGAAAGAAAAGAAAAAAAGAAAAGAAAAAGAAATCTTTGTCTAATCCCTTCATTAAATTGGTGATTAGACAAAGTAACACAGGAGAACACAGGAGCTAAATGGTAGTGCTGCAGTGTGTATCTAGGCCCTGGATTTCCAATCTAGTACACAATGCAATGAAACTCTGGCTGGGAGTCTGTGCTTCATCCTCTCACCTCATCCAATTCCTCCTTGGAGGAATCTTCTCTTCTCTTCTCTTCTCTCATCCTGTTTAGATCCTGCTGCAGCTTTGCCTTAATATCATTGGCTCTCTTTAGCTGCATTTTAAGATGAACCATATCTTTCCAAAGATCCTCCTTTCTATTTTTAGATTTCAGCAGCTCTATCTGCACAGCCCTCTTGGCCTTCTTTGCCGCTTCTATTTCACCACGGATAGACTGGTTTTCCTGCTCAAACTAAGTGTTAAGAGAGAAGAGTGGGAGGCAAGAAGCACATGTCAGTAAAATATACTTGTAATTTAAGGGGCACATGCTGAGCTTGGAGGGAGTAGATTCCACAAGCTCACCTGTAAGAGTTGTTGGTTTAATCCCACTTTATCTAAGGCCAAGGCTTCATTCAGTGCACTCAGCTTGACTGATGTATCCTGAAGATTAGCTACTTTTGCCTTGAGGGTGCTCTCTCTAACCTTTAGCTCAGCAATTGACTGTTCCGCCTACAAACAAAAAGATGAACATTTTCTCCTTTTCTGCCTTACTTGTACAAGTCAAATTTCTTACCCCAGCCTCTTTTTCATAAAGTTAAGCAGGATCCTCCTCCTCAAATTCTGAGCCATGAGTACCTCTCTGAAGCTATCTTTCAGTCTTCTCTAGGTTAAAGGAGATAGGTCACCCTCTCAAAGAGACATTTTCCTGCTCATCATGGCTAAGGGGTTAGTATATACCTTGGCCAGGGCTCTTGCCATCTCTGTTCTCTCTTGAGTCAGCAGCTCCTCCTGTAGATGGCTCTTCTCTAATGCCTCCTTCAGGGTAATCATTTCGCTCAGTGATGTTGACTGTTTGGCTTCCAGGCCCTTCAAAGTCTCCTGACTGTAGGAAGAAAGAATGAGAGGATCCTCACTGAAAACACAACTGCTCTCTCCTCACAGTAAATTGTCACTTCTGTGTGTGCATATTGTAGGATCCTTACTGGCAGGGACCTGTACAGGGAAACTGCTGGATTTAGAGGAAGAGTCCAGGTTTAAATCCCGAATCTGTGACTTCTATTGGCTAAGGTAAGATCACATATTGGAATAAGCGACTTCACCTATTGAGCTGTTTCTTTGTCTTTAAAATGAGAAGTGGGACTTGGATTAGATGACCTCTAAAATCTCTAATTTTCAGTCAATGACTCTATGATCCTATATGATCATTTGGGGAAAAGAGCCATTAAAATGTTTTTTTTTTAATGAGGTTCATTAAAGTCTACTAGTTGAACAAAATCCAAACCTGAGATCCAACTCTGACCTTCTAGCCCAAACTCCCCTTTCTTGCCTCCTTTTGGGGCTCTATCCTTGTAAAACTGTCATATAATTGGACCCAATTTCAGGTAGGCTTCTTATTGACCCATTTTCCAAAGAAGCATATGTTGGTGGGGAAGCTAGGTGGCACAATGGATAGAGCACCAGCCCTGAAGTCAGGAGGCCCTGAAGTTAAATGTGGTCTCAGATATTTGACACCTCCTAGCTGTGTCATCCTGGGCAAGTCACTTAACCCCAAATGCCTCAGCAAAAAAATAAAAAATTAAAAAGTATATGTTGGTAGATAGGAAAAGATAAAAGGGCAATGGCTTTGAGGGGCACTCAAAGTCAGATACCAAAGGGAAAACAGATGTAGCAATACTCACAGGCAATCCCTTTCCCGAACAGCCTGCTGCAGCTGTTCCTCCTGCTCCACCTTTTTTCCTTGAGCCAAGTCCCCCTGCAGCTGAAGCTCTGTGTTGAACCTTCGGAGACGCCAAGCCTCCTGTTCCAGAACCTCCAGTCGCTGTTGGAGCTCTTCCCTAACCTTTTCCAGGTGCTCTCGATCCCTGGGAGGAAAATGGGAGTGACCACAGACTCTTTACCCATGCCAGTCACTAGCAGGTGCTTCCTCTGAATTTCCCACCTCTTGTTATTGGGCCCAAAGATTCTTTTCTTAGATCAAAAGGGTTCAACGTAAGTACAACAGACAGCAATAAAGATCCTAAAAAGCGTGAGGTTTAAAAAAGCATTCTGCAAGGATGGCACAGACAAGTCCCAGAGTTTCACTCTTCCCTTTTCCTCAAAAGTAGCAGCAGACTGGGGCAGAAAGGCTCAGTGACCAACCAGAAAGACTGTTTACCTGTTGACAGAGTCCACTGCCCCCTGGAGGTCCTTGGTCTGTCCTGCCAGAACATTCCGTTCTCCACTGAGCTTCTGAAGTTGCTGCCTCAGGGACTCCCTTTCCTCTTCCCACTGCGTAAACTCTTGCTGCCAGAATCTCACATCCTCTTGACAGGTAGAAAGCTGCTGCCTCAGGTCCTGGAGGGAAGTATAATAGGAATCAGACAGCAAATCAAATGGTTATCTTGGTAAAGTTGAGTGTAATGAGGCAGGGCCAAATCAACAACAGAAACAGGATGTCATTAAAACTGAACTCCTGAGGTTTTGAGGCTGTCACCATTTCCAAGGCATGATTTTTTTCAGGAGTCAGGAAACTAAGGAAGAAAATCTAGGGACTTTCTTACAGGATAGGAAGGTAAAATAGCAGAAAGATCTGGAGCTAGAGAAAGAGGACAGGAAATGGGCACTGAGGCAAAGATTCTGGGCTTGGGAATGACAAATTCCTAAAATCCAAAAATTCTCATTGCAATTCTCATATAGTACTCATATGTATATATAGTATTATAATATATATATAGTACTATGTTAGGAGAGCCTGTGTCACTTTATGCATGCAATGCTATAGTGAGACAGATGAGCTGTGAGTGGGTATTTTTTTGGTACTAGAAAAACATGCATGCTTAAGAACATTAAACCTCTTCAAGGTGAGGTCACATGAGGCTGATAATTATGGAGTGTGGACAGGCCGGATGCCTAAGCCTACAACCCACAGAGTGCCCCTCTTACCTGTGCTGCCTGGTGCTGCTTGGCCATAATGGCGTGCACTAGTGTGACAGCCTTATCTGGCTCTTCGGAATTAAGATGGCAGGAGAAGCCACTGAACTCCAGCCCCAGGGAGCTCTCCACTCTAGTATCTTGCTTCTCACCGTCATCTACCACTACCTGAAATACAATTTCCAAGTATAGCTACTCAGCCAGCACTAAAGGGGAACCTTTCCTATAGTGGATTCTTTAAGGCCCCACTGACCCATGTTTTCAAAGTCATAGAGGCACAGTTGAAATCTGCCTCCTTTTAACTTCTAGTTATAACTAGTCCTTATTCTCACCACTAGAATTACTTACAACAAGGCAAATTAATTCCTGTTTCAAGCCCTTTATTTTTGAAAATTATGTTTCTCCTTAACCTTCTCTTCTCCAGGCTAAACATCTTCATCTCCTTGTACATATAATGCTTATATAGCATGACTTCCAGACCCTCCACCATTCTGTTCTTTTGACTTCAGTTTTTCAATGTCTCTCCTAAAAATATGTTACTTAATACTGGAAACAAAGGTATTTGGTTTAACTAGTGGGAATATTGCCTCTCTTCTAGACACTACTTCATTAGTGCAGCCTGAGACAGAATTAAACTTTTTGGCTTCTGTGTTATATCATTGACTTGAGTTTGATTTAGCGGGAAAAAAATACAGACACTCTTCATGTTAACTGTTATCTAGAGATCTTCCCCATTCTACACTTCTGCAATTGACTTTCTGAACCTAAATAATGGAGTATATGTTTATTTCTATCAAATTTCTTCTTGTTAGATTCAACTCCTCTTTTTAACCTGTTGAGATTTTAGAAGAGGGGAGAGATATGAATCCATTTTGCAACATACTAGTGAGCCCTTATTCTGAAAGAAAAATAGGATTCCATTGTCCCAACCCTAAACCCAAAATCCATTATGTCAATAAGATATATACTGAAGAATGAACACTTTATAGAAAATAAAGGAAAAGTGAAAAAAATTTCACTCAGGATCCCAAAATAGTTTTTGGCCTCAAACATGCCATCGGTGAAGAGAAAAGACATCTCACTGGGTAGGTACAGTATTTACCTCGTCTAGTATTTTAAAATGACCACTTATTTACTTATCTTATTATTTATTACTTATTATTTACTTTATTTATCCCTCTTATATTTCAAATTCAAATCTTCTCTCTATATATAACCTCAAGAAAATTCACCCATTAAGTCCTAAGCTTAAATTGATGAATTTCTTTGAACTGTGAAGAAAAACCCAAAAAAAGAGGAGGTGGTTACACAAGGAAGATATTTCTGGCTTACCCATACCTGAGTTATGTTCTTGATCACTTTCTGAAGAGACAACTTCTCATCCCAGGCATTTTTGGTAAGAGATGTCTCATGTTCCATTAATTCTGAATGATTTATCTCCTAAATGGAGAATGGAACATAGATATGAGCTAAGAATTTGCAAACTGCAGCTGTATCCCAAGTCAGAAATTGATTCTAAGTCCCACTGCCCTCAAATAGCCAGTATTTACATAGCATTTAAAAATGTGCAAAGTAGTACTCAACAAACTAACCTCACAAAAAACTCTTTGTGACCTACATCTCCATGCAGTTGCTTTAAGTATTTTAAAAATTGCTTTTACTGATTGTCAATTTTTTTTACATCACTATATTTTCCCCCAGTATCCCTCTTCCTCTCACTCCCAGCTAGTTATCCCGTATAGGATATATATCCTATATAAGTAGTATTTTTTTTAAAACAAAAAAAGAAAAGGGGGAAAATCAGCATAATTGATCAATATATTGAAAAAGTCTGAGAATATATACAATATACCATATTTATGGACCTCTGAGCTCTGCTGAAGGGAGGGATGAAGGGAGGGATCTTCTCATATTTCTTTTGGGCCATGCTACTATATAAGGTGAAGTGATATGTCTATAGTCATATAACTAGTAACAGAAGAGAAATTTGAAAGGTTTCTTCTGACTGGGTTTATTATTATTATATTTATTTATTATTAATTTTTATTAATTTCTAGGCAATTATAAATTATAAAAATAATTATAAAATGATTTCTAGACAATTGGGGTTAAATGACTTGCCTAGAATCACATAGTTAATAAATGTTAGGTTTCTGGGTCTGGATTTGAACTCAGGTCCTCTTGACTCCAGAGGTAGTGTTCTATCCATTGTGCCAGCTAGTTGCCCCTGAGTTTAGCATTCTTAACACTAAACCATTATACCCAATCCATGTTCACCTTGGTCACCCAGAGAAACCGGGCCCAAATAAGAAATAGGTACTGCCTTAAGAGTAGCAAAAAATGCTGTTTGAGGCCAAGTATTGAGCCAAAAAGATGTTAGAAGCAAGGCTTAAATAGATTTCTCTTTAAATTCCTTCAGTTGTGTCAATGCTGATAAATACTTAATTCTAAGAGGATTTAAGTAGGTTCAGTTCTTTGTAAGTGATAGTATGAATACCTTGGAACTATAGGATATTAAAGTTGAAAGGGATTTTAGTGATCAAGTAATCCAATTTCCTACAAATCCTCTATTAGATCAGTCCCTGTTAAGAGGTCATTTAGTCCCTATAACACCCTAGTGAAAGGAAGTTCATTACTTCACAAGGCAGTCCTTTCTATTATTAGAAAGCTCTGACAGAAAGTGCTCAAAGTTAAGATTCTATACTGGTCTGTCCCCTGTAAGAAAGTAAACGTATTCCTATCAAATGATAGTCCTTCAGACATCCTGGCAACACATCCTAGTATTTCATATGATATGACTTTGAGACTACTCAGTAGTCTCTCCTATTTTCTTTATGCAGATTTCCTTTTAAAATATTAATCAGCCTCACTCTGCTGAGGGAACATAATAAAAATTGCAGAGTTGTCCTAAGGATCTTCAGCTTTTGGAAATTTGGGTTCTTAAGTCCAAACTAAATCCTTCAACTGGTTACTCTGGTATAAGCAATCCTAACTTGGCTTATACAGGAGAACCAGGGTCCTTCACCTCCAATTTCTTCCAAACAAAAACTACATACCAGGATATCCATGGTGTCCTTAAGAGCCGTCATCTTCTTCTCTTGTTCCTCATTTTGTTTTTTACTTTCAGCCAACAAGGCAGAGAGTTCAGTCACCCTAAAGGGAAATACACAACAAACATTACTGTTGAATATCAGTTCACTGTTGAGAAGAGAACACCCATCAATACTCCCACATCTCTGTGATACTCCCAGAACCCTCTCTGTATCAATATCACACAATACTATTGCCTAGATTCAAACCAAAAGCAATTCAGAACACATGCACAAATTTACCACAACTCAAGGCTGGAACACTTGCTTTAGGGCTTGAAAGATGAAGGAAAGCCCTGGCTGGGAGCTCTCCAGGCCCAGGTTAGTCTTGATGTCAAGTTCCCTGGAGCCAATAAGAACATTAGAATCGCCACTATGGGAAAGTCTTGTGATCCCTCTAGAATTCTATTTCTATAGAGTCACCTATTAGTATGTTACAGTTTAAAGCTATTTTATCAACTTTTAAATATAAAGCATATCCTCAAATTTCTTTATTTTTATGAACCACTGATTACAATTTTGGTCATTCATTTTTGAAGTCATTTGTATTTTCAAAGTCTGTCATTTTTATAGACACAGCTATCTACTTTGTAGACTGAAATTGCCTAAATTACCTTTTAGCCTTCAAGGTTTTTCCCTTAGTTCTGATCCTTTGAAAGTGATGAATTTCTCTGGGTTTACCTTTTCCATTCCTATCATGTCTTTTAAAAATTTAATTATATCTATACTTCCCAATCTGTCTTTTCCTGTCCTTTTATTCCATGGTCTACCAACAATCTCATCCTCCGGTTCATTTTAGCTGCCTTTCTTGAAGCCTTTTTAGATTCCTTATGCTTCAGAAGTGTGATGATGAGATGAGTATATAAAGCTTCTGAATGCCATCTGGAACAAACATAGGTTTGTGTTGCTTCTAATCCCCTTATGACTGATATTCTGGTTAGGATTTTTATTTCAGCAACAGCACAATAACTCATTATCTTCAGAAGACTCATAGGCCTTTTCCTGGATGGAAAATGACAGCCCAGAATGCTAGATAGTTGCATTTGTATTTATCCACACTTGATCACTTGACACACTTTTTTTCCCAGATAAAGTTTAGTTGGTGTATTTTATTTCTGATAGTGAGATGTTATATATGGAAACAGGAGGAAAGAGACTAAGGACTTTCTGTAGAATCATAGTCTTTGAATGTTATTCTCCTATTTTGTGATCCTAAAATACTTTAAGGAAAGGACACATCACCTAAGATCTGCAAAGTGACCCCTTCTTATGATCCCTTTCAAGGTTCCATGGGATTTTCAGATGTCCCATTATTACCTCAACAGCTAGTCCAGTAGAGGCACAATTCCAAGAGGGAAATCTAAGATGGGGGAAAAAACATCCTCCAAAAGAAACAAAGATCAGCAATATGTCACAATTGTAGTTTAACTGCATTTTCCAGTTGGCATCTCTTCCTTTATTCTAATGAAGACGTGGCTCCTTCTTTCTATGGGTACCCTTGATTCCATTACTTTCCATTTTCTCCAGCAAATTGTCCCCACAGTAATCCCCTCTCTCTCTGATCTTTAATCCCTCTTTCCCCATTTCTAATGCCCTTTAATCCTCCATTTCCCCATTTTCTATAAACATACTCAAGTGTGCCTCATCCTTGAAATTTCTCTAGTTTCTACCATTCCATTTTTTAAATTATTCTCCCATATTTTCCCTCCCTTTTTCATTCAGATTCCTAGAGAAAAAGCTGCCAATACTCATTACCTCCATTTTCTCTATCGTCAATTATTTGTAATGTGCTTCATCATTTAAATGAAATCACTACCAATGCTACCCAATATTATGACCTTTTTCTCAATCTCATTCTTCCTGATGTCTGTAGCATTTGACGCTATCTTTTCTCTTGGATTTTTGTGGCAGGGCCCTCTCCTTGTTCTTCTTTTACCAGCCCGATGACCCCTCAGTTTCCTGAAATCTTCATCCATGTTTCATCCGCTAAATCAGGAATTCTTAAAACTTTTTCCATTCATGACCCCTTTTACCCAAGAAATTTTTATGTGACCTCTAGTATAGTAATTTTATATAACTGTTACACAAATCAAACATCTAATAATTATAATTTTGTGACCCTCATATTCAGTTATAGACCTCATACAGGGTTGCAAACCACAGTTTAAGAAGCTGGACACTAAATGCAAGTATTCCAAGTCTCTGTCCTGGGTTCTCTTTTCTTCTCTCTGTATACTATCTTACAACTTCAGTAAGGTTCAATTATTATCGCTCTGCAAATAACTCTTCGATCTATAAATCCAGCCCTAGGTATTCCTGAGTTCTGAACCTTATCACCAGATGCCTACTGGACATTTCAAACTGACTATCTCATAGGAAGATTCAAACCCACTCATTTCCCAAACTTCACTATTTCTGTCAAAGAAATCCTTCCAATCCCTCCAGGTTCCCAATCTTGGGATTTTCATTCTTACACATCCTACATATCCAATCAACTGTTAAGTCATCTTTCTCATATATCCCTTTCTTCTCATTCACCTAGTTCCAGTTCAGGACCTCTCACCTTTACTACTATAATAGCTTCCCAACTGGTTTTCCTGCCTCAAGAGTCTCTCTATTCCAATCTATGTTTCATGTAGCTACAAAATGATTTTCTAAAGCACAAGTCATACTATGTCAATGCCCTGCACAGAACTATTTTTCTAATCTCCATTATTCTCTTCATGCATACTATACTTCAGACAAATCTCAATGTTCTTTATCCATTTCATTTCTTCCATTGGTATCTTTAAGCTCAATTAGTATTTCCTCTACTCCTTCCTCACCTCTGCCCTTTAGAATGACTATTTTCCTTTGAGACTCGGCATGGCTGTGCCTCTACATGAAACTTTTTCTAATCTTTCCAGCTGCTATGCTTTCTTCCAGAAATTTTCCTTTTCCTCTTTTGTATAACCTATTTATATGTGTCCATGCCCCCTCTGGTAGATAGTTTCTTTATCATCTCTGCACTCTCCCATGACTAGCCCAATGCTTGGCATACAGTAAGTGGTTAACAAACCCAGGAGGGGTTTAGGTTACTACCCACCTATTTGGCATCAACATCAGCTTCTTGTTAGGGTTGCTTTGCCTTTAATATCCCTTTCTAAGGCTCCTATCATCTCACCTATCCTGAAGTTCTGTCTTCTCCACATTTCCTCTGGCCTTCAGGAGGATAAGTTCTTGGCTTCTTTCATGTATTTCCTTCTCCAACTCCTGGATTCTGGCTAGTAGTTGCAGATGGGCCCGCTCACTGCCAGCCAGTCTCCCTGACCCTTGAGGCTCTTGGGATTGTAATTCCAAGCTCAGGTGCAGGCAGCTGGTTAGCAGGGAACCCGACATCTTCATATGTTCAGCCTTTAGTTCAGCCAAGTCCCTGAGGGAATACAAAAAAATCTGGGAAGAACTGGCAAAGGGTGTGATGAAATGAAGCCTACTAAACCCTGAGGATGCTATTTCTGGAAGGAATCAACTGCATCCATTTGTCACTATTCCCGCAAATATCCCCTCTGCTCCAGTCAGACAATTTTTCCCGAGATCTTACTGCTATACGTAACATTCATATTCTTATGTCCTGCTATTCCTCCATCTCAAATAATCTTTTTTTACTTTGTCACTAATTTCTGTTCAAATTCCATCCTAATAGACATTGGAAAGGAGGAGAATATGCTCCCATTCCTTATTCCCACTTAAGTTTCAAATCCTCCCATACCCTTCTCCTCACTGACCTTTCAGTGGCTGTCTTCATTTCCAGGAAGTAGCGGCGGAAGGTCACCACCTCCCGCCACAGGCTGAGAAGCCGGCCATGTTCCCCTTTCATGTAGCCCTTGAAGAACTGAATGTTTGGAAACTAAAGTCATCTCAAAGGTCAGAGGTCAGAGGTCACCACTGCCAGTCCAGGAGGTATGGAACCTATTCCAGCTCACTGTCTTCTACCAGACTAATGATGTCAGAAAACTTCCATCCCAGCTGGGCTCCCCCCCACCCCTATAGGTAAGCAGAAGCTACCTCTGTAGGAATGGAGTCTCTGGATTATCAATGAGACTTCCTACTCAAGAATAAGCCATCGCAGTACAGAACCGAGCTGAGACCCCAAGGGGGCTACTATAAAGATTCTGAACACTCACAATGCAATTTCCTGATGAGCCCCCAAATTAATTCTTTCTAGCTCAGTTTCTGGACTATGACTATCACTGTGAGCAAATTAAATCCCGTGTCTTTCAATAGCTGGCCTGCCTGGGCTCCCTGCACACCTACCTTCCTCTCCATTTGCCAGTCACTCTGTCGCCTTGCCAGCTCATCCTGAGCTTGGCTCCAATCCACTGTTAATTTTCCCATATCCTCCTGAAGTGCTTTGTTCACCACATCTGCGTTCTCCAGGTGCTGCTGAAGCTTTGTGTTCACTTTCACCAAACTCTCAGACCTGATTTGGGATAAAGATAAAAACATATTTACACTTATATTTACTAAGTGTGGTTCAATTCCCTAACCTCTGAGGGTGCAATGGCCAACACTGGCCCTGGCCCTTATCAGTAAATGTGGCAGCTAAAACTAGGGGTCCCTTATCCACGTGGTTGCCCAGTCTCCACAGTGAAGAACTTGGGGTCCTCACCTCTGGTGCTCTTCATCCAACCGGATCAGCAGCTCGTCAGCATTTTCCCACCTCTCTGGAATAGGGCCCTTAACCATATAAAACAAAAAAGCCTTATTTACCTCTAACCAAATCATACTACTTAGACCAAAGCCTTCACACCCCTCCCCCGATTTTCTTCCCCCTTCTCTTAGTCAGGTTCACTCTGAAGATGTTTTTCCACAGAAAACAGCAGGCCATAGGAATATCCCCTGAAGGCCAACTCTCCCACGGGTAGCAGGTGCCCCAAAGCACAAGCAATTACTTAGCCCTCATCCTTGGCATGTGCGGGTTGAGGTGGGCACTCAAGCATGCACACACAGAGAAACATACATACACAGAGCTCAGCCAGCCCTGGCACCTGCAAGAAGACAAATTCATTTCTTTTCTCCTGTTTCACAGGTTTCAGCTTGCAAGCAGAGAGGTGCCAGAAGCCTCACAACAGCACCTATACAACTATGCTTCAAGAGGTAAGGGGAAAAGGGACTGATGCTGATCATCCCCTCATCAAAGGCAGAAAATAGGAGCCAACAGAATAATGAAGACCAGTAGGCATTTAGTAGCAAAGGAGTGAGAGTATTCATCGAATGCCCAGAGAAAACACAATACTCAAGAGCTCACATTCACTTACTCCTATGTTCTCTAGACGTGACTCCAACTCCTGACACCAGTTCCGGTATTGTAGTACCTAGAAAAAAAAAAGAGGCCCAGGTTACTCGGTGGATGCTGCTGGCACTAACTGGGGTTCCTCAGCAAACCTGGAGAGGACGGTGTGAATTATCAGAGTGGATTGAGACAATACTAGTTTAGAGCATGTGCCTAGATTCTCAAGAGAAATCATTTATTTATGAACAGAGCAGAATTCTCATTTTGCACATAAAAAGAACTAAATAATTCCACTTAAAGTTGCTAGCCTACCATCCTCACCACCTGAGAGGGCTTTCTTCTTAGATATGTCCCTTCCTTTTCACTTGTCCCCAGCTCTCCCCACAGCTACTTCACCTTGGCTTGCAGTTTTCTCACAAGTACTGCTTGCCTCTGCTGGGCCTCCTGGGAGATCTTCAGCTTTTGCCAGGAAGCAGCCTGGTTCTTGGCCATCTGCTTCTGCAGTGCCAGGATCTGCTTCTCCAGCACCATATGTGGAGGTGGGAGCTTCACGTCATGCCCTTGGTCTCTTGCCTCCATTTGAGGACCAGACACCAGGCCAGTGAGTCTTGTCTTTCTGCAGCAGGAAGCACATGCCTATTCTGCTGACACTTTGGCAGGTTTTATCATCATGAGTGCATTGCTCAGATTTTTTCTTGGGCTGTGGGACAGGAGCACAGGAAGAAGGTGGTCAAACCTGCCCAGACTCTTGGCAAAGTTCAATAGAGTGGAAAATAAGTGGGGCAGCTCACTCTCCTTGAGAAGTAGATGTGCCAAAGGCGGGACATGTAGGGCCAAATGTAGTCTATGGGCTTCAGTCTCAATGATTCAGAGGCCCAGTAGAGAAGGCAGTCAAGTTTAAAGTTTTTAAAAGAACTCTAAAATGGAAGCCAAGAGATCTGGGGTAAAGTTCTGGCTTTGCTACAGCTTGATATGTGAACAAGTCAACTCTCTCTTCATTTTCTCCTTAAAGTGAAAGACTTCCCTTATATTAATTTTAAGATCTCTTTCAGCAGCTTAAACTCATTAGGTTTGTGTCCACCCAACTTCTTTGAATGTGTTTTTTCATCTAAAAAACACAGTTGAAAAAATAAATTATCTTATAAAACTTTAATGTAGGACTATAGAAATGTAACATTCTACTAAAACTGCTCTAGTCACCAATGACAATCTCCAAATGCCCTGGGTCTTTTGACCTCTACAATTTGACACTATTTCCTACTTAGTGCTCCTGAAGGTTCTGCTTTCAGAGATGCCTCATTCTCTATCTTGGTTTTTTTCCTTCATTTCTATCTTCTAGCTACTTTGATGTAGTTGTTCCCCAAGGGTCTACCTTAACCCTTCTGTCTCTTTCTTGTTCTCTCTCTGAGCAATCTCATTTAATTCTTAAAGCCTTAATTCCCACTTTAAATCACAGGACTAAGAGAGGCAAAAGATAATCCGTGTCCTCAATGATCTCACAAAGATCTCTGATGGGAAAAACATGCAACTATAAAACTATAAAAACATGTATAACTATACACAAACATCTATATACAAAATAAATAGAAAATTAAAGAAGGGAAAGCACTCAAATTAAAGAGATGAGCAGAGATTTCCTGAAGAATGTGGAATTTTAGTGGGGGCATGAAGGAATTCAGGAAGAATCAGGTTAGAAAGTTCCAGGCATCAAGGACAGCCAGAGAAAACACCAAAAGTATCTTATTTGATAAACAGCAAAGCTAATAGTGTCAATGAATTGAAGAACTGAGGTATGGGGGTAGATGAGGGTATAGTGTTAGGTTATGAAGGACTTTGAACAGATTTTGCATTTGATCCTAGAGAGCATTGCCTAAGGAAGATTGAAAAGAGGGAGAGTCTGGGGGGGAAAGATAATGGGTTCTCTTTTAGACATGCTGAATTTAAGATGTCTATTGGACATCCAATTTGAGAGAGCCTGATAGGAAGAGCCAGAACAGAAGGAACATTAGTGCAAGGAAAGGGAAAAAGTTGGACCCAGAGTCCAGAGGAGAAAGTGAGTAGTACACCGAGTGGAGCAATTCACTCTCCTAGGACTTCTACGCTCTAAAACATTTCCAACTGGATATCCTACCAGAGCCTCCAACTCATGTACTGGCTCAGCTCTTCTTAGCTACTTTCTGCTCCTCAAAACGTGATTCTCTCCTTGCCTCATCCATTTCCCAAATTCAGTTACAAGCTGTGTTGATTTCACCTTCTAACATCTCCTGCCTCTGTCCTTTCCTCCTCGGTTCCACTGCCAGCAGCTAGTACACCCTCATTACAAGTCTATGGCAAACACTTAACAGATCTTTTTGCCTCACTCATTTACCATATATTTAATCACTTAATGTTTGCAGACCCACTTGAGGTCTATGCCCTCAATTGATCAGATAAGGAAAGTAACAAAAAAAATTTTAATAAGAATTTGGACTAAATCATTCTAATCCATTTCAAGTGCTATGATTCTTTACTACATATAATGTAAGGGGGGGATCTGGTTCATGAACAAGCTGGCATTTGAATCAGCCTTCCGGGAATGGACCAGCAATTCATTTGGCAAACTCTAGAAATCAGAAATACTATGAGCAAAGGTAAGGGAGCATAATTACAGGGCATTTGGGGGGAATCTAGTTTGAGTGGAACATAAAATATACTGAAGGGAAAAGGTAAGATGGTACCAGACCGTAAAAGGCCTTCAATGTCTTTTACCAAGAATGGGGATTAAGAGATTTAAATAATATCTATCATTACCCCCATTTTACTAAGGAGGAAACTGAGGCTCACTACAGTGAGAGCTAGAACCAGCATTACAAGCCCGACTCCTGACTCATAACATTTCCTATAACGGGCGCACGGTAAGTTCTTCAGCTAGTTTTACCAAAATTTCACAATCGCTATCCTGAATTCTATGAACTAAGGAAAACAAGGCCTACACAGGAGCATCGTATGGGACCAGGACTCTGGATCTGGAGTCAAGAACAAGAATAGCTATAATTTACGCAGCATTTTAAAGTTACAAAGTGCTTGACATACAACAACCCAGTTAGTAAACTCTTTTATTTTCCCCATTTTACTGATGAGGGCACTGAGGCTAGGACGGATGAAGCTGACTTGCTGAGAGTGACACTCCTGGGTTTTCCTGCTTAAGGTCCAGCGCTCTCGTCTATTGCACAACTGAGGTTCCAAGGCCAGCTGTGACCCTGGAGGGGAGGTGAGCTGCCTCCGCTCTCCCCCTCCTTCCCTCCCTCCCTCCGCAAAGCAAGGGCCTGCCAGGGATGGATGTCCTATACAGTTCTGGGCAGTTCGAAATCCATGACCCTTGACCTTAAGGGGCTCATAGCGGAGCAGGCATCGTCTTTAGCAGCCCCTCACCGGCCCTGAAATCCTCCAGGGATCTTAAAAGCCCCCGGACTTGGGGGACAGCCTGAAGACGCAACCTCCCTCCCCGCAGTCCCACGCGCGGACCCGGCCGTTTGACACAGCCCCGCCCCAACCTGCCCTACCTCAGCCTGTGCTCGCTCCCGGCAGCCTCCGCGGCGGAATCTGCGCGCCAGCGTCCTCCCGTAAGGAGGGCTCTTTTTACCTCGGGCCAACGGGGCTAGGGCCCTATCCGGGGCGGGACGGAGATGGAATTGGACTAGGCCCCGCCCCCCCTCAATCTCTCCCCCATCCCTCCCCATTCTTTTCCCGCCTTTTAGCCTCCTAGCTGCTCTGCGGGCGGAACGCAAATCCCTAACCTTTGACTTCCCCTCCTCCTTTCCCTCCAGGCGCTGCTGGCCCGCCTACTGCGCAGGCTCAGAGTTGACCCGCGGACGCTTTCCTAGGACGCAGAATAGGAACTGGAAGGCGTCTTGCAAGCATATTTTTGGGTGTACGGCTATCGTTTTTACAAATGGGACGCTGAGGCCCGAGGGGACAATTAATGGGGGATGGGGAATTTATCAGAGGGGAACATTTGTGGAAAACCAAGTCAATAACCGAAGCACACATCCCGCGTCTCCCAGTCCTGCAAGGCCTACTGCGCCTGCGCCCCACGGCCGGTCCTCCCCTCCCTCCCTGCTCGCTCGCGGGCTTTGGGCACTGAATCCTAGACTGCTTTGCAGCGATCCCTGCTGCGCTTTTGCGCCCCTGTCTCCTCGGGCCGGGGCTCCAGGGCTGGAGTCGCTCGTCCAACCCACGCTTCTTTTGCAGGCTTCTCGGGACTTGGCTCCCGTCTTGCCGTGAGAGCAGGTCTCTGCCCTCAGAGACCGCCTTCCACGCAGCAGCCCAGGAGTTAGGCCAAAGGCAAACCTGCGGCCTTCTACTGCGTCCCTGAGAGACTGAGCTTCAGTATCTCTCGGTATTCTTTTGCATTTCTCCTTATTTTGCAAAATGTTTCCCACTTACATTTTAAATAATAATTTTTTAAAATTAGCTCCAAATTCTCTTCTTCCCTCTAGCCCCTCCCTAACAATTGAGAAGGCAATCCATTATACAAAGTATTTCCAGATCAATCTTGTTGGAAAAAAAGAACCTCAGGTAGATGGAGATATGGAACTCAGGTTCTGGGAAAAGAGCAGGACAAGACAGATTTGAGGCATCCACATTGAGATGAATAAATGAAGAGAAATCTCTTAGAAGAATAGAATCTGGAAAAAAGCCTTAGACGATATCTATGATGTAAATTGTGTCCCCTTCAACCTTTGGGGGAGCCCTGAAACTGTCCCCTTTAATCTGTGAGAGAAGGATGATAAAGGGGTCTCAAGCTCCCCCCTGGCAGGGGCCATGCCCTTCTGTCCATAAGGTAAACAACCAGATAAGTAATTTCATTCAATTGGAGATCTTGGCCAGGGGCATAATCACCACCTTCTACTGAATTGAAGATTAGTTACTCAAACCTCTTCCACTGGCTCAAATTGTGAGTTAAGTGATCTCCTTCAGTTGGTCCTCTAGAGAGTGGCTCAAACTGTGCCCCAGCCCCAGTCCAGGGTGTACCTGATATAATCAAGGGTTGGCCAAACCTGTCTTGCAGAGGACCTAACAGGACCTTGTCCACTGCAGAAGATATCTTCTCAGTGTAACTCACCTTTGCGACATTCCTTGCCCACTAAGAAAGCTGTCTTCCTAGCAAGCTGGCTTCTTAGTGTAATTAAATCCATCCTTTGGCACAAACCTCCTGCCTGTATTCATTGGGGCAAAGCCTGCCACCGTCCAAGGGAATCCCATTGCTGTTAGGAGATCTCTTTCTCTCTGTTCTCACACCTCGTCATTATGACTTTCTCTCTCTGTTTTTGTCTTTGTCTGTCTGGGTCTCTGTCTCTCTGTCTGTTTCTCTATCTCTGTCTCTGTCTTTCTCTCTTGGACTTTATTAGAATAAAATTACCCTTTTCATGTCCAGCTGCTGCTCCAACCCCAATGGACTTGTTACTCATTCATGGGTCTCATAAGAACAAAAAGTTTTTTTTGTTTTTGTTTTTATTTTTTTCTGGGAGGGTTACCTTTTCACATACCCTAATCCAATCACAGGTACTTTTCCCTAGCATCCTTTATCCAATTTTTTCCCCAAAGATACAAAATCTCCTCTGAGATCATGTAATTTTCATGCTCCTGTGTTTTTTTTTTCCCTTACACTCCCTTCTCTATATAAACTCTTGCCTCACAATGCTGGTTTGCCCTTCTTCCTTAGAATACATTTTTTTCTTCTTTTTTTTTTTTTTTTGTTTTGTTTGTTTTTTGTTTTTTGTTTTTTAATTTTAATTTTATTTTATAGTTATAACTTTTTTTTTTGACAGTACATATGCATGGGTAATTTTTTACAACATTATCCCTTGCACTTACTTCTATTCAGATTTTTTCCCTTCCTCCTCCAACCCCCTCCTCCAAGCAGTCTTATATATGTTAAATATATTACAGTATATTCTAGATACAATATATGTGTGTAGAACCGAATTTTTTGTTGCACAGGAAGAATTGGTTTCTTCTTTAAGGAATAAATGTCCATGCTTGATTTGGAGATGGTTTAAGTTCGATTCCTTTCAGAAAAACCACTGTAACCCATGCCCCAGTATCCCAATATTTTTGGCATACCCCCAACATAAGTATAAGCAATTAGTCTCACATGCTCCATTATCCAAGTGCATTTGCTCAGTTCTAGCCCTTTACAAAAAGGTAGAAAGGGATCAGATTGTAAGGAGTTTTAAATACAGGTGACTCTATATTTGATCATGAATATAATAGGGAGTCCAATGAAGTTTACTGAGTGGGGATCATACTGAGTATGATCAGACATAACCTTTAGGAAAGGCAGAGCCATGGTAGAACAGCTAAAAGAAATAGATCAGCTCTTTGCCTAACAAAACTGCACAAAGATCTGGAAAATGTCCCTGATTGAATCCTGATTTAAAAATCCAAGAAAAAAATCACAGTGTATCATATTTCCAGCTTAAGTCTGCATAGGGAGATAGGCAAAAGGATCTGTGGACTCTGGACTAGGTTTGGCCAGAGGCATGTTGCATAGAACATTCCAATAACTGGCAAAGAGAATTGAGACCAGAACAAGAATTCTCAGAGCTCAGCTTTGTGTAGAATGTGGAAACAGATTTCAATTGGCACTTCATCACTCTACTTAGTTACAGGTGACAGATTTAAAGCAGACTGAGTAGGGGAGCTATGCCTAAGTGTGGATTTCCAGGGTAAGAATCAGTAGTGGGCCTTAAGCTGTGTGCTGAGCTGGGAAAAGTTCAAAAGCAAACCCTAGCTATGAGGCTCTGATACTAGGAAATCTGCAGGGTCTTCGTTCCAACCTCCGCATGTCTGTTGTAGAATAATAAGTTCAGTAATCCTAGACCAAAGCAGAATATATAACTGTCACTTTGAACCTACAGGGCTCTCCAGCTGGCTAATCACAGTTGAGTATAGTGGCAGTGTACTGAAATTACAAACAAGGCAAACCCATAGGTCCTTTGCTCAGACCTAAATCCAAGATAGGAACTTGAAAATCTTGGAACAAGAGGGAAATGATTATACCACTTGAGGAAATTGACGAGGTGCAAATGATGAGGTGCGAGAATGGAGGGTAAGAGATCCCCTAACAGCAATGGGATCCCCTTGGACAGTGACAGGCTTTGTGAAAGAATTCGCAAACCCCATTGAATACAGACACGGGGTTTGTGGCAAAGGATGAGTTTATTTGCACTATGAAGCCACCTTGCTAGGAAGAAAGTCTTTTTAGTGGACAAGGAATGTAACAAAGGTGGGTTACACTGAGAAGAAGATATCTTCAGCAGTGCGCAAGGTCCTGTTAGGTCCTCTGCAAAGATAGGTTTGGCCAACCCTTGATTATATCAGGTACACCCTGGGCTGGGGCTGGGGCTGGGGCACAGTGTGAGCCACTCAATAGAGGACTATTGACTATGAGATCTCCAACTGAATGAGATCACTTAACTAGGAGTTTGAGCCCCAGGCCTAAATTTTCAACTGAAAAGAGATTACTTCTCTTGGGACTTTCCATTATGGATAGAAGCGTGTGACCCCTCCCAAGAGGCTGAGAGAGTTTGAGACTCAGGAATTCCCCCCAAAAAAAGGGGATGAAGTTTCAGGGTCCCAGGTTAAAGGGGACACAATTTACATCAAAATGAAACACTGAAAGTGTTCAAGTCACTAGGCTGAGTTATCCCTAGGCCCCAGCAGAAAGCAGCGAAGGAGACAAGAAGACAAAAGATAGTTCCGAAATTCTTCCCAGAAGTGCAAAGAGTCAGTCCTGACAAGGCTAAATGTAAAGTTCAAAAGTAGGAAGTAAGCTGGAAGAATGAATAAACAAACAAACAAAAATTACCATAAAGTATTATTATAGTGATAGGAACTCATAAGACAATTTAGAAGAAAATGATTCCAAAACATTCCCCCAAAAGCAGTGTGGTTACAAACCCAACCAGGATTTCTGGAAGAGTTAAAACAAAGTTTTAAAAAGCTGAAAATGTATTTATTTGATTTATAATAGCTTTTTATTTTTCAAAAACATGCAGATTTAGTTTTCAACATTGACTCTTGTGAAACATTGTGTTCTATATTTTTCTCCCCATTCTCCATCCCCCAGACAGCAAGTAATCCAATATAGGTTAAATGTGTAATTCTTCTAAATATATTTCCACATTTATTATGCTGCACAAGAAAAATCACATCAAAAAGAAAAAAAAAGAAAGAAAAAGACAAGTAAATAAGAAGATGAAAACATGTTGTGATACACATTTTAATCCTCTTTCTGAATACAAATGGCTCTCTCCATCACAAATCTATTGGAATTTGATAAATGGTCAAAGGATATGAATAGACAATTTTCAAATGAAAAAATTAAAACCATTTATAGTCACATGAAAAAATGCTCTAAATTACTATTTGAACAGAAAAATGTAAATTAAGACAACTCTGAGATACCACCATACACCTCTCAGATTGGCTAAGATGACAGGAAAAGATAATGACGAATGTTGTAGGGGAAGTGGGAAAACTGGGACATTGATACATTGTTGGTGGAACTGTGAACAGATGTAGCCATTCTGGAGAGCAATTTGGAACTATGCTCAAAAATTATCAAATTGTGCATACCCTTCGATCCAGCAGTACTTCTATTGGGTTTGTATCCCAAAGAGATCTTAAAGAAGGGAGTGATCCACACATACAAAAATGTTTATGACAGCCCTTTGCGTAGTGGCAAGAAACTGCAAACTGAGTGGATCTCTCAACTGGAGAATGGCTGAATAAGTTATTAATAAGGTAAGAGAGAAATATGTATATGGTTATAACTTATGAATAAGTTATATGAATGTTATGGAATATTATTGTTCAATAAGAAACCGCCAGCAGGATGATTTCTGAGAGGCCTGGAGAGACTTACATGAACTGATGCTGACTGAAATGAGCAGAACCAGGAGATCATTACACAACAACAAGATTATATGATGATCAATTCTGACAGACGTGACTCCTTTCAACAGCGAGTTGGCCAGTGCCAATGGTCTTTTGATGAAGAAAGTTATCTGCACCCAGAGAGAGGACTGTGGGGACTGAGTGTGAATACAACATAGTATTTTCACCTTTTTTGTTGTAATTTGCTTGCATTTTGGGTATTTTTTTCTCATTTTTCCTTTTTGATATGATTTTTCTTATGTAGCATGAGAATTATGAAAATTGTATATAGAAGAATTGCACTTTTAACATATATTGGATTACTTGCCATCTAGAGGAGGAGGGAAAATTTTAGACCACAAAGTTTTTCAAGGGAGAATGTTGAAAATTATTCATATGTTTTGAAAATAAAAAGCTTTAATAAAAAAGAAACATAAATTAAACCAAAAACAAGAACAAAAAACCAGCATGTTAAAATTGGCCAAAATTTTAAAAATTTAAAATTTAAAATTTTGGCCAAAAGAGTCAAGTCCATCACAGTTGATCACATAATCTTGTTGTTGCCATGTATAGTGTTCTCTTGGTTCTACTCACTTCACTTAGCATCAGTTCATGTAAGTCTCTCCAGGCCTCTCTGAAATCATCCTGCTGATCATTTCTTATAGAGCAATAATATTCCATTACTTTCATATACCAAAACTTGTTCAGTCATTCCCCAACTGATGGGTATCTACTCATTTTCCAAGTCTCTGCCAATACAAAAAGGGCTGCCAAAAACATCTTTGTATATCTGGGCCTTTTTCTCTTTTTTGATCTCTTTGGGATATAGACCCAGTAGAGAAATCACTAGATTAAAGAACTGTTCAGTTTTGGACTCTGTGATCCAGGGACATTGAACCTTTTGCTGTTCTTAATTATTCCATCTCCTAATTCCAGGCATTTCCTCTAGACATCCTTCAGGCCTAGAATTCTCTTTTTTTATCTTCACCCTGATTTCCTTCAAATTTCAACTAAAATCTACTCTAATAAGCTTTTCCCAGTCCTCTTTAATCTCAGTGTTTTGGTTGTTGATTTCCCCCCCCCCAATTTATCTTACATATATATTATGTGTACATAGTTTTCAGGTTGTCTTTATTAGAACTTCAGCTTTTTGAGAGCAGAGACTGGTTTTTGCTTATTTTTATATCTCTAGCATTTAGCATGCCTTCAACATAGCAGACATTTAATGTTTATTTTTGTTGCTATTGTTGTTGTAGTTGTCAGGATGAAAGATAATTAAAGACTGACATTGGGTAGTGGCAGTGTAAGTGAAAGAAGTGGAGATATATGAAGACTGTTAAAAGGATAAAATGACAAAATTACATATATGGGGTGGATATAAGGATTATACCAAGTCCATGAGGCCCGGGAGGATAAGAACACCAGATGAAAGGGCTTAGGTGGAAAGATGAGTTCTGTTTTAGACATAATGAATTTTATTTTATTTATTTTTTTGTGAGACAATTGGAGTTAAGTGATTTGTCTAGTATCACACAGGTAGTGAGTGTCAAGTATTTGAGGGTATATTTAAACTTGGGTCCTCCTGATTCCAGGACCAGTACTCTATGTACTATACGACCTAGCTGCCTTGGCATGTTGAGTTTTAGACATTTATGTGATATCCCGGTTCATGTATCCAAAAGTCAAGTGATAATATGGATAGGGAAAAGAAACCACGGATGGACATATAAATATGAGAATCATCTGTATTGGTAATTGAACCCATGGAAACTAATGAGATCACCTAGTGAAATAGTATTGGGGGAAAAATGGCCTAGGATTGAGTTTTGAAGGAACATGGAGAGTTAAGAGAACAAAGAAATTAAGAAAAGAGTAATCAGAGGTAGAGAAGTAGGAAGAGAAGTAGAAGAAGGCAGTTCTATGAAAACCCACAGAGGCAAGATATGTAGGAGAAGAGGATTTTTCAATAGTGTTAAGCTAGATTGAGAAGACTAAGCACTGAGAAAAGAAGATGTAAATAGCAGTATTGGACTTTGGCAAGGAGAAAGGCTACCTCTTTATCAGAGGAAAGGAGATTGTTGGAGAGGAGATATAAGAATGATATAGAATGAGGGTCAAATTTCCATGATTTTTTAAAATAAAATTTGAGGCAAGGTCCTTAGCAAAAAGAATTGGCCATGGAAGACTTGAAGACTTGAAGAAAGATGAAAAGATCTAGAATAGCCACTATGGTGAGAGAGATAATGAATCAATTAGGGAGGTACAAAAAGCTGAGGTCCAAGTTGAAATCACACATAACATAAATTCGTACATAGTTGTGTGATTTTGTCTACCTCAAGTGAATTCTAGCAAATGAATAGGAGCAAAGGAAACAGATGCTTCAAGTAATCTATATAGCTTGGGGAAAATATAAAGGGTACGGGGCTTAAGTGTAGGGGATAATAAGGAATTAAATTGAATTGTCAGAGAGTTGAGATCTGAATTCTGTTATTATTTTGTCTATTTCTACACAGAAACCCTGTGATAGTTTTTGGTATTAAGAGTATATCTAAAGGTCATGTTCTTATTTTTAAATATTAGCACAACTCAATTATGAGCAATGCAGCATTTAAACATATTTGAGAGACATAATTTCTGAGAATTTCATTATTTTGTCAATAATGCCAACATTTTAATAAAAGAGTAGTCATTTAGTCGTCTCTCTTAAACCAAAGACCATCATGGTCACAGGCTCAAGCTGATATGTCTTTCTGAAAAAGAAAATTGCCACCCCAGGGTGGCAATTGACTCTGTTATGACCAAACAAGAATTAGAAAACACTATGAAAGGCAAAATGGACAACTTTGATTACATTAAACACAAACAAAACCAAAAGAAAAAAATTAAAAGAGAAAATAAAACTGGGGAAAGTTTTTTACAGCCAGTGTTGCTGATAAAGGTCTTATTTCTAAAATATATAAAGAACTGTGTTAAATTTATAATAATACAAGTCATTCCCCAATTGATAAATGGTCAAATGATAGGAACAGACAATTTTCAGCTGATGAAATTAAAGCCATCTAAAGGCCATATAAAAAAATACTCTAAATAACTATTGATTAGAGAAATGCAAAATAAAACAGCTCTGAGGTACTACCTCACAACTCTCAGATTGACTAAGATGGGCTTGCTTTATATCATGCTATTCTAATGAAGTTTTTAATTGTTTCAGCTAATTTTTGGGGTGATTTCCCATGGTTCTCTAGTTAAACTATTTTATATCATCTGCAAAAAGCAACTAACTTTGCTTCAAATCCCATGTATTTTCTATGGTATCTTTCCATAGTGTTCCATGAAGCCTTCCCTGATCATTTAAGTTCTCAATCAATATCTTAACTTTCCTTTGAATTCTTAAAGCATCACAGTTTAACACTTGTTTCTTGTATTGCTTTATGTCTGGTTCATGTGTGTGTAAAGTATTGATCAAAAAAGTTCTTTGCTTAACTTGATGAGCTCATGGAGAGGTCAGCCTTTGGGACATTGCATCGATTTATGAAGGATAAGAATAATATTCTCTTTGGTGCCTCACAGAAGATCAGCCACAGTAATTGAGGATGAATTGATTGGCTTGAATTATTGTTGGGATGACCTGCTCCCCCCTTTTTTTTTTCTGGGCCTAAATGATGTGTGTGTGTGTGTGTGTGTGTGTGTGTGCTGTGTGTACCTACACAGATTAGTTGCAGATTTGTCCTTGTCTAAGAATGACCCAAAATTTGATAATGATCTCCCCCACCTAGGAGCTCCCAGAGGCATTGTCAAATGGTAGTCACATGTACTTACAACCTATTTGGCTGAGCTGAGAGTTCTTGGACTCTGAAATTCAAGTTTAAGATATCCAGCCTTCTAGAGAGTGAAGAAGGAATTCCTGGGCAGTACCAGACTCATAGTTACCCCCCCCCTTAGTAACCCTAAATTAAAAAGTTGAGGGGTTCAAGCTTTCTATAGAGAGGAGGGTTACTAGGCAATACCAGCCTTTTGGAAAGAAAATAGAATGCTTGGAATACAGCCTTTTAGAGAAAGTCAGGGAGCTCCTGGGCTGCACTGGAGAGAAATTATAAAATTAGATACTCAGCAAGGTATGAAAAACATGAAATTTTGTCCTCTTCTATTTTCATGAGCAGTTTAGACAGTGCAGGTCTGATGGAAAAGGGATTACCTTGCTAACAGTTCATTTTTCTTCAGGGTGGAGGGTAGATTCCAAATCCTATGGATTTCTGGAACTCATAATTGTGAGGACTAAAGAGGGATATCTTAGAACTCACTAAAATGTCCAGGACTGCTTGTGAGAGGAAAAGAGAAAGATGGATGGTGCTTTGACAAAAAATCAAAAGGGGAAATCCCTTTTGATAACACTGACAAAATCAAAGAGGGCAATCTCCTTTGATAATACTGACAAAATCAAAGAGGGCAATTCCCTTTGATAACACTTACAAAATCAATATCCCCTTTGATAACACTGATAAAATAAGAAGGCAATTCCCTTTGGTAAGTAGATCTTATAGATAAAAGACACAAAGGGGGGGGGAGTAGATGTCTCCCTTCTTCTAGAAAAATCTAGATGTTAGTATCAGAAAATAAAATTTGGAATCTTTTAGACCAGGGAATTTTAGGCCAATTTTTATGTTGATATACTATCTACCATGTATATCTATTATCGACATCTCTATCTACAAACAGAAATCAGAAGCCAATTTTATAAGATGGATTCTAAAACAAAAATCAATTCATGGAGCAGTTAGATGGTATAGTGGGTAGAGCACCAGCCCTCTAATCAGGAGGAAAAGAGTTCAAATCTGGCCTCAGACACTTAACATTTCCTAGCTTGTGTGTTCTTTAGAGTCCTTGGGGAAGGTGATATTCTCCAGAAAAGAAAAAAGTTTATACTGGTTGTTTGGGTTTCTGTGGGTCCTCTAAGTGTTTTTTGCAATTCCAGTGGCTATTTCCCTCTCTGTTTCTCTTGAATAATGCTATCCAGGCTCTTTTATTGGTCGTGGCCTTCAGCTAGGTCAAAAATTTTAAAATTATCTCTCTCAGATCTATTTTCCCTATCAATTGTTTTTCCAAGGAGGTATTTTACATTTTCTTCCATTTTTTCATTCTTTTTAGTTTGTTTGACTGATTCTTGATGTCTTTTATAGAGTCATTAGCTTCCATTCCCCCCATTCCAGGTGTTTTTTTTTTTTTTTTTTTTTTTTTTTTGCTGAGGCAATTGGGGTTAAGTGACTTGCCCAGCATCACACAGCAGGAAGTATTAAGTGTCTGAGGTCAAATTTGAACTCAGGTCCTCCTGACTTCAGTCAGGGCTGCCACTCTATCCACTCCTACTCTAGTTTTTAATGTGTGCTTTTATTTAGTTAGCTTTTGTATCTCTTTTTCCATTTGATTAATTCTACTTTTCAAGGTGTTTTCTTCAGTGAATTTTTTTTTGCACTTGGTCAATTGTATTTTTTAAAGGTTTTACTTTCTTTTTCTAAGCTATTGATTGTCTCTTGCATACCTCATTTCTTTTCTCATTTTTTTCTTTAAACCTCTCAGTTGCTTTTTAAAATCTTTTAGGAGCACTTCCAAGACTTTTAGCTGGAGACCAATTCATATCACTTTTTGAAATTTCCTCTGTGGACATTTTGTCCTCGTCCAAGTTGGTATTTTGGACTTCCCTGTCACCATAGTAGCTTTTTATGGTCAAGGTTCTTTTCAATTTCTTGCTCATTTTTCTTTCCTTTTCTTTTGGTATTTCTAAAATGGTTGGAGCTCTTTCCCTGGGCTAACAAGTATGCTGTCTCAAGCTTCCTGTGCAGCTCTGAATCTTGGTCTTGAGCACAGGGGCGCCTTGTGTTTTCAGGGATTCTTTGCCTGCTCTTTTCAGGAAATTGCCTGGTTTCCAAGAATTTGCCTTCTGAGCTGGTATTGGGGGCTGCCTTATTGGTCTGCTTCTCAACTGAGCCAGGTCCAAAGGTCTTAGTTGCTGATCTGCTATATGTAAGACCCTCTCACTGACTTTGCCAAATACTGTCTGAGCTGGGTTGAACACTCCTTTCACCCCAGTGAGACTTACCTTTCTTGAAGTTCTTCCAGTCTATCATGAGCTGGAGAGTGGTTTTATTCTGTCAGACTGTTCAGAGGTTTGGTTTCATGTGGTTTTCAAAGGAAACTGGAAGTGCTCCAGCAGTTTCCTGGCTTCACTCCATCACCTTGGCTCAGACTCGAAGAAGTCCTGCAATTCCTATGAAGTGGAATGAACACCCTTCTTTATCTAATAGGCAGTGTTTAATATGCATCTTAAGTGAATTTGGGGACCATTTCATCCACATTTGTAGAGACCTAGATAGAAGTTATGGTCAATATTCTTAGAGGCATCTATGGTAAAGACAAAATTAGTCCCAAATAGTGATTTTGGGGGAAGAACTCTCTCCAAGATTGAATCCTACTTTTTTTTGTACACTAAGAGTTTGGGGGTGACATGCCATGAATTATCTCTCTTAGTTTTTATTTTTTCAACTATTTTGTAATTTTTTTTTTAAAAATTAGTTTTATCTCATCATATTTCTAATCATTTTACTAATAAGGCCAGCCAGTTATTAATAAAAAATGTTCATTAGACCAAAGATAATCAGACCAAAGACAATCATGGACAAACATGTCCATTAAACACGTCATTGGGACTTAAGAGGGCAGACAATGTGAGAAGAAAAAGAGAAAGATGGTGCTGTGACAAAAATCAAAAGGGGCAATCCCCTTTCATAACATTGACAAAATCAAAGAGGGCAATTCCCTTTGACAACATTGATAAAATCAGAAGGCAATCCCCTTTGATAAATAGACCTTATATATAAAAGACACAAAGAGGAAAAATAAAAGTAGATGTCTCCCTTCTTCTAGAAAAATCTAGATGTTAGTATTAGAAAATAAAATTTGGAATCTTTTAGACCAGGGAATTTTAGGCCAATTTTTATGTTGATATACTATCTACCATCCATACCTATCATCTATATCTCTATCTACAAACAGAAATCAGAAGCCAATTTTATAAGATGGATTCTAAAACAAAAATCAATTCATGGGACAGCTAGATGGTATAGTGAATAAAACACCTGTCCTCTATCAGGCCTCAGATACTTAACACTTCCTATCACTTCCTAGCTGTGTGATCTTAGGCAAGTCACTTAACTCTAATTGCCTGTCAAAAGAAGAAAAATGAATTTATATAAAATTGCCAGATTTAACTAACAAAAGCTTCTACAATGGATAAAAAAATACCAATTTAAAGAAACTCCATTTTAAAACAGTGCATTATATGAAGTAAATTATCTACAATAAAACATTTTCAAGTTCTAGCTCTGTTCAAATGAATAACAAAAGTAGATGCTATAAGACAGAACAAAAGCTATTCTTCTAAGAATTGTACTGATATTCCTTTCTTTAACAGAACAAACAGTTCTCATATTAGTTAAATAAAAGAATGTCCTAGCTTCACAGATCTATGCATCATTTGCCTAATTATCCCAATAGCATTGAGAAATTAAAGGATTTTAATGTAATTGGGGATATATAGCTAGGAATATATGTCAAAGGGAAACACTTAATTACTTGTTTGGAAGATATAAAAGGACTAAAATTCTAGGCCAATAGCTCAGATCTCATACTTACATCTTGCTATATATAGTAACTCAGTAACTGCTCCCAAAATTAGCTTATATAAAAGTTTTAACATTGTTTTCATCCTTGTTATCTGACATGATTATGTCATTTGCCACAATTTTCCATGAAAGAAATTTACTATAAAAGGATAGGGGCATAAAGTAAACTTCATTTCAATTCTAGGCAAAAATTGTGTACTTGGTCAATTTGTATCAAGCCAGATGGGATATTTTCCATTCAAGAAATGTCATGTTGGAGAAATTGAGTCAGGAGAATCCTATCATAGTTCATGCCAATAGTCATTCTCCCAGCCTTTCCAATGAAAACTCCACCTATAGTTTATGCATATAAAACTCCATAGAGTTGCTGGCATCATGGATCATTATTACCTCAATAGAATTCTTTGGTGATCATACCTGGTATAATCAATAACAGTCCTATAAGATCTTAAATAATAATTTCCAATAATCAAAGTTTTAGGTGTGTTCAGCTCTCAAGTATTACATATCCTGGATAAATAAGTATTGATTATAACTTTTATTGTTAATAATAAGAGATTATGTAAAAAAATTTAACAAATAATTTTAACAATTTTGAGTTACAAACTATTCTTGAGAAAGCAAGCAATTTGATATTGATTATACATGTGGTCATGCAAAATATATTTTCATATTAGCCATGTTGCAAAAGAAAACACAAACAAAAAATAATAAAAATAAAATAATAAAAAATGCATTTAGACTTTATCCCTGAAAATGGATAGCACTTTTCATTGTGGGTCCTTTGGAATTGTCTTGGGTCATTGTCTTGATTAGAGTAACTAAATCTTTCATAGTGGATCATCCTTGAAATATTGCTATTAGTGTCTATAATCAATGATCTCCTGGTTCTGCTCATTTCATTTTGTATCAGTTCATGTGTCTTTAGGTTTTTCTCAAATCATTCTGCTCCTCAATTCTTATGGCAAAATATTCCATCACACTCATATATTATAACTTGTTCTGCCATTCCTCAGTTGATGGGCATGCTATCTATTCCCAGTTCTTAGCCACCACAAAAAAAGAGTTGCTATTTTTTTTATTATAGCTTTTTATTGACAAAATATATGCATAGGTAATTTTTCAGCATGGACCCTTGCAAAAATTCCTGTTCCAACTTATCCCCTCTTTCCCTTCACCCCCTCCTCTAGATGGCAGGTAGACCAATACATGTTAAATATGTTAAAGTATATGTTAAACACAATATATGTATACGTATCCATACAGTTATTTTGTTGCACAAGAAAAATTGGACTTAGAAATAAGGTAAAAATAACTTGAGAAGGAAATCAAAAATGCAAGGGGACAAAAATAGCAGTGAAAATGCTATGTTGTGGTTCACACTCATTTCCCAGAGTTCTTTCGCTGGTTCAGTTCATTATTGCTCTATTGGAACTGATTTGGTTCATCTCATTGTTGAAGATGGCCACATTCATCAGAATTGATCATCATATAGTATTGTTGTTGAAGTTATAATCATCTCTTGGTCCTGCTCATTTCACTCAGCATCAGTTCATGTAAGTCTCTCCAGGTCTTTCTGAAGTCATCCTGTTGGTCATTTCTTAGAGAACAATAATCTTCCATAACATTCATATACCACAATTTATTCAGCCAGTCTCCAACTGATGGGCATCCATTCAATTTCCAGTTTCTGGCCACTACAAAAAGGGCTGCCACAAACGTTTTTGCACATGTGGGTTCCTTACCCTTCTTTAAGATCTCTTTGGAATATATAAGCCTAGTAGTAACACTGCTGGATCAAAGGGTATGTACACTTTGATAACTTTTTGAGCATAGTACCAAATTGCTCTCTAGAATGGTTGGAATTGTTCACAATTCCACCAACAATGTATCAGTGTCCCAGTTTTCCCACACCCCCTCCAACATTCAGCATTATCTTTTCCTGTCATCCTAGCCAATCTGACAGGTGTGTAGTGGTATTGCAGAGTTGCCTTAATTTGCATTTCTCTGGTCAATAATGATTTGGAACACTTTTTCATATGAGTAGAAATAGTTTCAATTTCTTCATCTGAAAATTGTTAGTATCCTTTGACCATTTATGAATTGGAGAATAGCTTAATTAAAGATTTGATATTCATATTTTCCTTTGGTCTCTGGAATATAGACCTAGTAGTGGTATTCCTGGGTAGAAGGGTAGGCACAGTTTTATCACCTTTTGGGCATAGTTGCAAATTGTTTTCCAGAATGGTTGGACTAGTTCACAACTCTACCAGTAGTACATTAGTGTCCCAATTTTTCTATATCCTCACCAGCATTTTTTTTCCTCCTCCGGGTAATGTTAGCCAATATGATAGGTGTGGGGTAAATGCTGATGATGTGTATGGGTTCATTTTACATTATGCAACTTTGCTGAAATGATTATAAATTTCTTAAGAGTAATAATTAGTTATATTAATGTTCTGTTGCACAAGGCTGTGTACAAAAGGCCAATCAATCAGAAAATATGGGATCTCTTAGAAGAGTGTTGGATTTGAAGTCAGATTCACATCCTGCCTCTGACAATAACTAACCATGTGGCCATGGGCAATTCATTCCATCTGAGCTTCAATTTCTTGTTTTTTAAAATGGGAATAATAGTACCCATCTAACAGTGTGATTGAAGCTCAAATGAGATAATGTATGAAAGTGCTTTACACACTTTAAGACACTACATAAAATGTCAATAATAATTTTTAATAAATGCTTGTTGATAGATTGAATCTCTTTTTTAATTGTTTAATTTTTTCCGACTCTCTTAATGGTCATGTTTTCTATTGAAAATGTCTACCTTGGGCTGATCTAAGATAATTAATGAGAGCAGAAGCACCTTAATGGAGTTACCAGGATATAAATCAGGGTCTCTTTCTAGCTGGCTACCTAGCTAGACTTTTAAAATTTTTAGTGCTAGGTTCACTTTATAAACCAAAGAGTGAAAAGAGGACCAGCCTGGGGAGTCAGGTAAAGGGTTTTAATCTATTTCTTAACCTCAGCCTATAGCCTTAAATTATAGCCTCTGTTTCTTCTGATGTAAAATGGGCATGAGATTCCCTGCCCTTTCTAATTCTGAGGGATATTGTGAAATTCAAATAAAATATTAAATAAGGAACATTCTCTAAAATGAAAAGCTTTCTACAAATATAAGGGTTTACAAACAAAACAAAACAAAACAGCATACTCACCGATGGTCTTTATCTAAGTGGAAGTAGCAATAAAGCTAATGTTTAATAAAACACCACCCTCTTTTCTTTTAACAAATAATAAAAGCAAACACTTAGAAATACAAATATTTGTAATCAGATTTTTGTGTTGTTTTGATTAATAGTTTGCAAGACTTTATATTTTGTTTTGTTTGTTTTTGTTGTCTGCTTTAAGACAAAATTTATTAATAGAAAAACCAAATGTAAGACCTTACTATTATTTTCACGCCTTGCATTTCAGACAGAGTGACTGCTTCCTAAGGCTCTCTTGCTCTGCCTAGAGTTAGACATTAATATTGTTGACATATAAGGGAGACATAGCGGGAGACAGGGAGGGGGGAACCAGTGCTCTGGGTTCCAGTAATTAAAGATGTCGGCACTGCCAGAGGCAGCATCTGGTTGTAATTACCAAAGGGGACAGAAGTGATTAGTCACCTTTTTAGTAAGAGCCAAATGTGTCCCTTGGGCATTTCCCCTGAGAGTGCCTCCTACCCTGTCCCCAGACCTTCTCCTCTGCCTTTCCCCATGCCAGAAACCCCCTCCCCATTGATAAAGTGTTTTGAGGGTGTTCGATGTCTTCCAGATTGTGGTGTGTTAGAAGGCATGAGAGGATTGTCTCCAAGGAGTCTCAGAAGAGAATACAGTGAATTCTATGAGTTTTCCTATAATCTTCTTAGCTTTTCTATTATGGATTTCTTGCTGCCTTGGTCCTGAAGTGTCCCTTACCTCACAATCTTGTTCCAAGACTTCACAGCACTTTTGTTCACCTTTGGTCCCATTTGGTACCAAGGGCTAAAGCAAATGTCACATCATTCAGTCTTACTCCTAGGGCTTGTGATGTTCAATGCAATAGCCAGACCACTCAGCACTGGGTATTACCAGAGACAAGTTTTGCTTTTCCTAAACCTTAGGATTTAATAGATACTTAGATCTAGGATCTTACTGGCAATGACAGTGGAAGATTCATTCAAGGACAACTTGAACTTGGGATGGTGTGAGTATATATATATATATATATATATTTTTTTTTTTTTTCTTCTTTAGATTTACTATAACTTCTCTTCCAGCCTTCACCTCCTCTGTTCCAAAAGTCAAGAAGCTTGAGCTAAATTTGGGTCTGGATGGCTTTCTAAGATGAATTAATTCCTAAATTATTGATCTGTTGTTTGGAGTTGTAGTTGGATTTGGGACCTTTGGTAAAGGTTCAGCTCTTTGATTTCTACTGTCCCCTTATTCCTGGAACAATAAGGGAAATATACTCTATACTTGTAGGCTCCCAGTTCTCTCTTGGCTTGAAAGAGTTGGGTAAGAGCTATTGTAATGTGGCAAACAAAGCACATCCACCCTAAGCTTCGAGGTTTCAGGGGCCAGAGTGTTGGACTGAAAGTCAGGAAGACCAAGTTCAAGTTCAGCACCAGACATTCACTTACCTCCTACCTGCCTCATTTTATCCATCTGTAAAATGGAGATAATAATATCATCTATCTCCAGGGACTGAAAAGATGAAGTGAACTGATGTTCATAAGGAGTGATTTGTAAATCTTAGAGAGCCATTTAATGGCAGATATTATTATTATTATTCCGAGACTAAAACCACTTCTTCTACATTAAGCCCCTGCCAGTGCCGGCTTCAGCTTCCAGGGAAATGCCGGGTTTTCGATGTGGCATTTTAAGAAACACCTGAATTGCCCCATAAATCTGTCTCCAGAGTGATGAGAGGCACCTCAGAAGCTTCCCTTCTCCTGCAGGGGTCACTGCTGCTCCAGGGCTAGGCAAATTTCGGTGCCCGATGAAGGGCGAACAAGTCCGCTAACTGGGAGGAACTCGGGAGCAGCCTTTGCAGACCATCTCCACCTATGTCCTCTGCGGGAGCGGGGTCTGCAGGGCTGGCGTGCCCAGAGGGATATTCTAGAGCCCGGGTATCCTTTAAACTCTTTTTTTGTGGGACAGAAGGGGGTATATCTGTCTCCCGGTCACCGCAAGTTTATTAAAATAAAAGGAGCTGTTAGTAAATACTGCTGACTTTGTTACGTGCCCCCTCCGTTAGGCCCCAGACTCAGAGGCTGGGTTGTAACTACTTTAAAAACACTCCAAGGACTTGACTTTGAAAACCCAGACTTGCTTCCCCCCCTCTCCAACATGCCCCCACCTCTACTCCCTTTGCGCTGGGGCTTAAGACCCGGGAATTGTTTTCTCCTTTGGAAGGGGCTGGCTCTGAAGACCCCGTACTCTTCCCAAGGCTCCAGGGCAGCCCCTGGACATGAGGGTCCCACTGAGCAGACCCCCGCCCCCATCCCCCGTGTGAGTCACAGTCCGTGAAAGGGCAGAGACGACTTTTTTTTTTTCTTTCACATAAATATATCGTACTTAAATTAGTTTAGACAGCATGACATCAGAGAGTAATTAAATTGGTTTTTGTTGGAATTCCGTTTCCAATTCCTGAGTTCAGGTTTGTAAAAGATTTTTTTTCACTGAGCACCTGCAGGCCTCTGTGTGTGTGTGTGTGTGTGTCTGTGTGTGTGTGTCTGTGTGTGTGTGTGTGTGTGTGTGTGTGTGTGTGTGTGTGTGTGTGTGTGTGTGTGTGTGTAGTATTTTCACTGGAAAGGATTCAAAACTTTAAAAAAAAAAAAACAAAAAAAAAAAAACTGGAGCCCAGAGGCAGCATTACGCCATTCTTCCTTCTTGGAAAAAACCCTCAGACTTAAAACAAGCCTCCTTCAAACCCTCCGTCAGTCCTGCAGGAGAAAAGGGGCGGTCGGCTTTCTCCTTTCAAGAACGAGTTATTTTCAGCTGCTGACTGAAGACGGGCGCACGTCTGGATACAAGAGCGTTTCCACTATGGGACTGGATACAGACGCGCAAGAGGCAGATTTAAAGCGCCCCAGCCCGAGGAGAAAGCCCTTCCCGCTGCCGCTGCCGCTGCCGCTGCCGCCGCTGTCACTGCCGCTGCCGCCGCTGCCCTTGAGGTTTCGTTCCTTTCATGGTTTCTCCTGCCAGACCAGAGGTACCTTCGCCGCTGTTCTCTTTGGTGCCATTCAGCGGCAGGTTAGAGGATGAAACTCCCAAGACTCCTCACTCTCTTGCTCTGGCACCTGGCTTGGTTGGACCTCGATCTTATCAGCACTGTTCTGAGTGCCCCAGACCCGGCACAGAGAAGCTCAGGGTCCAGACCGGGACTGGCCAAGGCAGAAGCCAAGGAGCGTCCCCCTCCTGCCAGAGGCGGCTTCAGGCCGGGGGGACATGGCTTCAATGGGGCAGCCACTAATGCCAGGGCAAAGGGCAGCGCCAGCCACGCTGGAGGCCTCCTACCCAAGAAGGACCAGCCCAAAAAGATGCCCTCGAGAGCCGGAGGTCCTGAGCCCAAGCCAGAAACCCCCCAGGCCAGGCAGGCGGGAGCTCGGACTGTGACCCCCAAAGGGCAGCACCCCGGTACCAAGGTTCCTCCAAAGGGTGGCCCCAGCTCCGGTACTTTCCTACTGAAAAAGGCCAAGGAGCCAGGGCTCCCAATCGAGCCCAAGGAACCTTTCCGACCGCCCCCAGTCACGCCCCATGAGTACATGCTCTCCCTGTACAGGACGCTGTCGGATGCTGATAGGAAGGGAGTCAATGGCAGCGTGAAGCTGGAAGCTGGGCTGGCCAACACCATCACCAGCTTCATAGACAAAGGGCAAGGTGAGAGGCGATGTTGACCCCAGGCCAAGGAGGGATGTCCAGGGGAGTGCACCAGTTACACATGCCGAAGGTTACCTCTTGTATTGTTGTGCATCTGGTTGTGGGCTCCATGCCCTAGAACGTGGAGCTGTAGATGTCAGAACAGGTTCATCCTCTCTAGGTCCATCAATTTACAGAAAGAAAACAGGTTCAGACAAGGTGAGAGATTGGCCAGGTCACAGTGAACCAGCTGGGATGAGAATCCAGGATCCTGGTTCTCAGTCACTTATTCTTCATTTTCGTGAACTGGCTTCCCTTAGTTCTAGATGAAGCTAGATCTGAGGTGTGTGTTGGGAATTTTGAGGGGAACAGGTGATTCATTGCAGAGGAGATTCATTCAGCTGGATGAGGGGGTGGGAGAAGAGTATCATCAATACCAGTACTTCTGTCCTAAACAAAGCTAGAGGGCTTGGTACTTTCATATGTAACTCAAGAGAACATAGGCTCTCCTCATTTTTTTGCAGCTATAGTGTTCAAAATCTTGTTTCAATCTGGACACTTAACTCTTGTAACCTCATACAAGTAAGTTACTTTTGGGGGTTGGACTAGAGTGTTTCTAAGGTCCCTTCCACTTATGAGTTTCTGAAATTCTATGATTCTTAGAATTTCTACTTGAGTGCCTTCTGGGAGGGAGTTTGGGGAAGGAGGAGAACATTCTCATTAAGTACTTGATGTTGGGGGAGGGGGTGAAGCTGAGCCAGGCTTGCTCAGTGGCAGCAAGTCTGCTTGGGGTGGGGGAGGTATCCTGGCTGTGTGCCCAGATAGGGAAAGCTGTGATTCCTTCAGGACTCATAAAGTAGTCCCCATGTCCCCTACCACTGAAGCTGCTCAGGGAGGGGAGATGAAGAGTTTAAAAGTCCAATTAGTCACCTTCTGGGGCAACATATGAATACTCTCTGGTAGCAAATTGATATTTAGGATGGACAACATACTCATTCTGACATAAATTGAAATTGTCACAGACACATATCCTTTGAATGATCATCTAATCACACAGGACATTGGCTTCAACAAAATTATATTCTGTCTGTCTTCCATGATATACAAATATGGAGGATAGAATGTGTTTACACAAAAGACATGACACACTTGCTTACATGTATATGCCCACAATGGACTTAGTTATTTAGGAAGTTCTCTTCATTTGTATATTCTCAAAACGTGGGGTCCCAGCCCCTGTCCTAGTGGACCGATGTTAAGTACTTTTCTTAGATTCAGTATCCTCTCTAGAGACGCTGCAAGAGCATCAAGAATGATCCTGGTTTTTTTCTCTCTAGATGACAGAGGTCCTGCAGTCAGGAAGCAAAGGTATGTGTTTGACATCAGTGCTCTGGAAAAAGATGGGCTATTGGGAGCTGAGTTACGGATCCTGCGGAAAAAGCCCTCAGATGGGGCAAAGCCATCTCTCCCTGGGCGGCCAGCCCAGCTGAAGTTGTCTAGCTGTCCCAGTGGCCAGCAGCCGGGCATCTTGCTCGATGTACGTTCTGTGCCAGGTCTGGATAGCCCCCGTTGGGAAGTGTTTGACATCTGGAAGCTCTTCCGAAATTTTAAGAATTCAGCTCAGCTGTGTTTGGAGCTGGAGGCCTGGGATCGAGGCCGTGTCATGGACCTACGGGGCGTGGGCTTTGACAGAGTGGCCCGCCAGGTCCACGAGAAGGCCTTATTCCTTGTATTTGGCCGTACTAAGAAACGTGATTTGTTCTTTAATGAAATTAAGGCTCGCTCTGGCCAAGATGATAAAACTGTGTATGAGTACCTATTCAGTCAGCGCCGGAAACGGCGGGCCCCCCTCACAACACGCCAGGGCAAGCGCCCCAGCAAAAATCCCAAGGCCCGTTGCAGTCGCAAGGCTCTGCATGTAAATTTCAAGGACATGGGCTGGGACGACTGGATCATCGCCCCCTTGGAGTACGAAGCCTTTCACTGTGAAGGACTCTGTGAGTTTCCCCTTCGCTCTCACCTGGAACCCACCAACCATGCTGTCATCCAGACTCTCATGAACTCCATGGACCCCGAATCTACTCCCCCTACCTGCTGTGTTCCCACCAGGTTGAGTCCTATCAGCATCCTTTTCATTGATTCTGCCAACAATGTGGTCTACAAGCAGTATGAGGACATGGTTGTGGAGTCCTGTGGCTGCAGGTAGCAGCATCGCCCCTCTAAGCCACCCACTCTTCTCCATGGTCATGGCCACTGTCCCATGGTCCTTTCTTTTCCATCAGTTTCTTCCCACTTCCCTTTCCATGACTCTGGCTAGAGAGCCCCTCACCAAAGAGCATCTCTCTCAGAAGAGGGAGCCCCATCCTACTCTGATACCTCCCTGACCCCAGCATCAGGGCTGCTCAGACTTCCAGAGATTGCCTATGCCTAGGAAGGCAGACTTGAGAGTGATGAAGATATCAAGAGTCAGTTTTCTTCAGGACATCCCCTCTCAGTTCCAGACATTGTGAAGTCCGGCTTAGCACCTTGGAAGCCTTGGAATCAGGAGTCAGGATAAGCAAAAGTCCTTGGTTTTTATTCTTGGTCTTTAGGGGTAGAAGTAAAGGGGATGGACGCAGGATCTCCTCGACCTCCCTTATCCTCATTCACAGCCAAAGTGACTCTGGTTCATCTTACTCTGCCCCCTAGTCCCTCCCACAATTCTCTGTATACACCAAACGATGGAGCCAGCACAGAATAGTGGGAAGGGCCATTTCCCAAGCATATGCCAATAGAGTATTGTCCAATCGGTAATTATCCTTATGTGCTCTGTTGTCTGATTCCTGTGCATCACCTCAGAGTTTTAGCCCTCTACAAGACATTCCACAAAATATCCTTTCCTCACTCTCAGGAACCCAGGGAAGTCTGACTGTTTCCTGGACTCTGCCTGGAAAGATAGCATTGGGTCTGACTCCACATACAAACACAGTGTATGGTGACTTTTTCTGTTGCCAGCTTGACAGAAAGAGCAACTAAATGGGCAAGGGTGGGGGAGCAGGTATGAGGGTTCAGGGGAAGCAGGGATGGGGGAAAGGGAATGATTGTTATATTGTTAGATTAAACTGTACATGGCCAAGATAAAGAACAAAAACACATTTTAGAGCTGTTATTGATTCAGTCTATCTTATTAAAGATGATATTTCCTCCATTCAGAATAAAATTGGGGAGGGGGAACCTTAAATTTTGTCTCCAGGCCAAGGAAGGTGGTGAGAATATTTGCCTCTCCAGCTCTCCCTCAATCTGGGCTGTAAACTGCCCAGAGAAAAAAGGCTGAGCCTAGCAGCTCCCTTCTGATTCCATTTCTTCTGCTCCCAAAGTTATTTTGGCTGGAAACTGCCTGCTCTCGGTGAAAACGGCCATCTCTCTATTGATATTTCTCATTAATGTATTATGTCTGATCAGGTTGTGGAAAAAAAAGGCTGTTCAGTCTTTAAAAAAAATACAGAAGGAAAACAGTGATAACTTCATTTATTTACCAGAAAGTCTCATCAGCACTAAATGACTCCTATACATCATCTTAAGTGACTTCCTCAGTGTGGGACCTTAGAAATAGAACCCTCATAGGCATGAAGACTCAAGAGATATGGGACATTAGACTCCCTGAAATGTGGGGAAATCATATATGCAGTGCTCCCTAAGGTATAAAGACATGGGCTTGGGAACCGAAGAATAGGGAGACAATCACAGGTAAGGGAGCTTAGAATGTGAAACCTTCCCAAACTAAGGAATGTGAGTCTCTTTTAGATGCAGGCACTTAGAAATGTGGGCCTTTCAGGTGTAGGTACTTCAAGGTTTGGAAGCTCCCTCAAGTTTGATAAATTGGGATAGTCAATTTCTTGAAATGTGTGGAATTTAGAGTATGGTGTTCCCTTGGGTGTGGAAAGTTAAAATATGGAGACTGGAAGATTAAAATAAATCATAGGCAGAGGACTCAAAATGTGGAGCTTCTTCAGATGTAGGGACTTAATATGGTGAGCATCAGAAATGGGACTGGGGTTTTGACTACACATCAGTTTCTTTCAAGTGACCCAGACTCTTAAGCCCAGGTATATGCTCAAGATTCTCCAGAGCTGGACTTTTGATCCCTTGAGCATCTGGTCTGAGTCAGGCTCTACAGTGAAAATTTTTATATCCTTGTCCCACAAGGAGCTGGCAGACCAGAGAAGGAGTCAGGTATCCAGACACAATAAAATATCTATGGAGCTAAGAGGGTGTACTTGTAATCCTTGCTACTGGTGGGATCTGCCTCAGGTTGATGGATCACTTGAATTTAGGAATGTGCTAACCCAATTCAGTGTCCACAATAAATTCTTAAGATAGGGGTTACCCATTTGCCAAAGGAGAGGCAAACCAGCCTACGTCTGAAAAGGAGCAGGTCAAAACGAATGGCTACTGTATCTCTATCCTAAGCTAGATGGGGAAACCCAGCCTTCTAAAACAAACAAAAACAAAAAACATACAGAGAAGCTCTTTTCTTAAGCAATCAACTCTTAGCTAGGAAGGATCAGTTTCTATCTTGGAGGGTTGGGCTTATTTTTATTGTGACCTGTAACTATTAGGGGAAGATTATAGAGTATAGAGAAATTGCATTGCTGTCTGGCAGGGGCAGGGTGGGGATTGGAGACATCAGGGGACTAGAGAGACATGAGAGTGAGAGAAGAACAACTTTAGACTAATTATTCAAATATTTATAGAAAATATAGAGATTAAGTAAAAGGGAAAGTATGAGAGCCTGGGCTGATGAATATTGTAGGAATCCAAGGGGAGAGAAAGTGAAAGATCAAAGATGTGACTAATTTCTAGGGACATCCATATCTTGGACTATAACCCTTTCAAGATTCCTTGGAAGTTTGGGAAGTAGAGACAGCACTATATGATGCCTTCTACTTGAAAAAAGCTTGGGTCTGGAGTTCTTAGTTCTGACTCTGGAGCTGACTAGCTGTATGATTTTGAGCAAACAACTTGCTCTTCCTCAACCTCAAACTTGCCATCTAAAATAAAGTCCCATAGCTTTATGGGACTAAATTTCTAGTCCTCAGGGCTAGATATTTTTCAACTGATATTTTTGGTTTCTAGGATTCTAAGAGCAATAACTTCAGAGTGGGCTGTACATGGACACTAAGAAGTTGCCTATCTTCTGGAACTATCAAAAGAGGACAAAGAGGAAGAGCAGAAAATGGTCACACAGTTCTCTGTATAGTTAGGTTAGGGAATCTGGAAACAAGGAAATTGGTTGAATATTATAAGATGAAGGATGGAAGCCTTTCCCCTTTCTACTACTTCAGAGTCTCTGGTATAACTAATTACCTTAGGTATCATCAGAATACTTCATACAACCTCACTTCCCAAGAGGGTACCCCAGATGACATCATTCCCCATTAGTTTATATTTATTCCAATCTTTTATTTCTCAGTTATACCCTGGGCATACTGCCCTCTACTCTCAGGAACACAAGTTAGGTGTCTGAGGTCTAGCCCAAAAACTAGCTAAGGTTGGCTAGGACCAGAATTAAGAAGTTCAATCTGTCAGAGTCCCTGGTTATAAACCTGGTTTAACTGGGGCTCAGTATCCACTTCTCTAAAATAGAGATAATATATTGTATATTCACAGGGTTCCAGTGAGGCTTTGCTGAAACCAGGGCATGTGACATATAACTGAAGTTCCCTCTCTGATCAGAACCTCTTGTAATTCTTCCACAACTGCAATCCTCCTAAACCTGCTCCTAAATCCCTCACTGTGGTTTCTAGTCATTTAATCCCTTCCATTCTCTCAATGTATTACTCCTGCTTCAATTTTACTTCCTTCCCTTCATAGTCTTGGCCTTATAGTCGTATATTCCGACAGTGAGCTTTTCTTCTACTTTTGAGTTCTTTATTACTTTATCTTTCCCAATTGCCTAGTCCTGGATAATTCTATCAGTTGGTCTTTTCCAATCCTGATACAGAACGCTACTGGAAGAATTCATGAAACCATCTGTCTGCTATAAATTTATGTTAAGCAGCCCTCAACTGGGCCCCTACTGCTACAAGGCAATCCTTTCATTTATCCTTATTAGCTGCCAAAGATATTGGTTTGCACTAGAAATGCATGAATGAAAGTCCACTGGAAAAGTGGATTCAGGATGCCTTTTCTCAAATTGTGAAAAGCAATTGGATAGGCAGTTCATTGTAAGGATATATTTATATGCATGCATACATACATATGTATATGCTTGTGTAAATGCATGTATATATATACATATATGTCACCTGTAATATATATATATCTATGTATATATATATCTATCTATGTATATATATATATATCTATGTATATATATATATATATATATATATATATATATGTATACTGGGCCAATAAATTGCAGAGGAAAGATGCATGTAAAAGACATTGCACATAATAATCCTGAGCTGTTTCCTGCCTCAAAACTTACATTTTAAATTCTAATCTACTCCCAGTAACGGCTGAGAATCATAAAACAAAGATTTAGACGAATTAAATAGCAAGTTACCCAAACAGTAATAGAAAGGGTAGGTGTAGGTAGGCTTCAATGTATTACCAATAATGATTTACACCCAAGAAATGTAATAAACTATGTCATTATGGGTATGAGTGAATAGACTAGGAGGTGCATTGGCCATGCAGGAAGAAGGCAAGATGATGAATAACTAAAGAACTGCCCTGAGACATAAAAAAATTAATAGAACCAAAGTAAGAGCTCTGGTAGACTGGGTAGAACGTTTATAGAGAATGTACAGAAAAAAACCTTCTTAAGAATCATCTAGGATGAGAAGGCATGAAAGAGTTGCAATCTTAATCAGTAGAGTGTATCTATATGGATACATTCAATTGTGAAGTAAAATAATTAAAGTACTGGTTTCCTATTACATTCTTGCTATGATTATTCCAAATTCTTTCTTTCTGCTCAAATCTCTAACTCTACTATCTTCTTTCTTGGTGGATGATTTTAATCCCTAATTTACTGCAATTGAGACTATCAATTTCCCTTCAGAAAAAATCCTCAAAGCTTTCAGTCTCTGTTCTGTTTTCCTTCTTTCATAGCAGCACTATATCATGGAGAGATTACCAAATTTGGGTTCAAAAGAGTTTAAATCCCAGTTTGTCTATTTACTACTTATGTGACAAGTCATTTAAACTACTGGCACAGTGGATATAGTATACCTGTAATTGGGAAAACCTGAACTCAAATCTGTCCTCAGACATTTACTACCAGTGTAATCCTGGACAAGTCATTTAACAGCTGTTTCAGCTTCCTCATTTATTAAATGAGGACAATAATAATACCTATCTCCCAGGATTGTTGTGATAATAAAAGGAATTTTGTAAGCCTTAAAATGCCACATAAATGTTAGTTATCATCCTCCTCTTATTTGGACCTCAGTTTTCTTATCTGAAAAATGAAAGTCAGCCCCTGGTTTATGAAACACCTCCCAACTCTAAATCTGTGCTGCTTTGTATTTGATTTCAGGGGATGAAGTGAGTCTCCTCTGCCAAGGCTAATCCTTCCTTCTGTGCTCTTTAGCCCAACCTTGTCCATCACTTTCAAGAGTTTGCCTGATCCCTCAATTCCTTTCTCATTCATCTTTCTCCTTTCTCAAAAATCTATTCCTATTTTCCTTTGACATACTCTTAAAACACTCCCAATACCTCAACTTTAGTCTTTTCATCCTTTTTTTTCCTCTTTCACTTTAAAGTTAAAAAAAAAAAAGTCAAACACTTCCCTAATGCATCTTCACTCTTACAGTTTCCTCAAAGCTCCATAGCCTGACTTCAGGTTTTTGATGCCGCCAAAGGTGCATAAGCAGTGGAATAAGTGCCTCAATATGCCAATGCACTTTGGGCTAAGCATTACTACTGCCATTTCCTTTATTCTTACCACCCTGTGGGAAATAGTCTACCTAAGGTATCAACAACTTCTTATTTGACAAATTTCATAGCCTCTTGTCAATCCCTATCCTACTTGACCTCTCTCCAGTATTCAATATCCTTGACCACCCTTTCCTTCATACTCTTTTCTCCCTTGGTTTTTGCTACTATGTTCTTTCTTGAGCCTCTGCCCTCATTTCTGACTATTCCTTTAGTTTCTTCATTAATTGCTCCTCTTGTCTGGCCCTTTTGACGTGGCTATCCCCCAAGACTCTGTCCTTAGCTTTCTTTAAGCTTTATGTAGCTGACTTTCAAATCTATATTTCAGCACCAAAAGTTCATCACAAAATGTTGGGGCTCGGTCATATGACAAATTCCCAATAGCCATTCTATTTGGCAAAAGAGAGGTTCATTTAGAAGAGGTTACAGACAAAATGAAGAAATACATTAGACACCAGAAATGATAAATAAGAAATAGAGATGGGAAATCAATTAGTAAGGAAAGGAGTTTTAACAATTAACAGTGGAAAAGACAAGTTTGCTAGTGGAACTCACAATTAGCCAGAAAAAGGAAAACACTACATGAAGTTGGAATATCCCCTTAATTGGTAGGCTAAAGCCACAAAGGAGTTAAGTACCCTGAAAGAGTCAGTAAGAAAGAGAAAGATGAAGGAAAGATACTATGTGGCATGTGAGAGAAGTGAGGGAAAAGATATTAAGAGGCAGAGTGCTGTGGCAGGTTATAATCTATGGTACCCTTTAGTAAAATGCAGTTTCTTTCCTTATGTCTTTTAATTAGATCTATCTTTGCTTTTACTTGATCTGAGATCAGGATGGCCACCCCTGCTTTTTTTTTATTTCACCTGAATCATAATATATTCTGCTCCATCCTTTATCTTCATTCTGTATGTATCAGTATGCTTTAAATGTGTTTCTTGTAAACAACATATTGTAGATTCTGGCTTTTAATTCAGTCTGCTATCTGCTTCCCTTTTATGGGAGAGTTCATACCATTCACATTCACAGTTAAAATAACTAATTCTGTATTTCCTGTCATCTTATTTATCCTAAGTTATGTTTTTCTCTTTCCTTTCAGGGAATAATTTTATCAAATACTTCAGGCTCTCTCTGTCAAATAAGTAATTAGTTGCTTAAAATCTCCAAAAGTACTGTAGAAATGTCACCTGCTTTTATAATTTCTTTTAAGGATGAAGGGAATACATTTTTAGGCAACAAGGAAAGAGTCAATTAATAGTTAAAAAAAATAAAGATGAGATAAAATGTGCAAGCTTCAGAAATAGACAGGAAAGTAAGGAATTAGGAATACAAAGTCATTTATCTTAGCATGAAGGTCCACTTCTCCTCTTGAAACTGGGGGAAGGGCACATGTGTGCCAGAGATGGTATTAATTTATAAGAGTGATTCCTTGCAATATGCTCAGACATACTTTTTGGGTCTGGTCAACTGTGTGGGAGCTTTAGGGTCTGTTTTAAAGTAAGTCATTACTGAAAGGATTTGACTTTTGGTATTGTTCCCTTGCTTGTCACCATCAGCCCTCTGCATAGGATTAGGGTGCTGTTAGAAGAGATATCTTCTCATATCTTTGTTTCAATTCCATGTTTCCTTTCCTGAGGAGAATTGAGCATTGACCTTGAGATGGACATGTCAGACTTGTGATTTTGTGAGGACGAAAAGTTCTAGGTCCATTGTGTAAAGCTAATTGGCTTCAGGAGTTTTCTTAATAGAAGAACATTACTGTTGACAAGAAAAGAATTGGCCCAAGCCTAATCCATTTTACTAATACACATGTGCCAGTAGTTGTTTGGTCAGCCTAGATGAAATAGATTCCATGTTCATATGAGTTTCAAGTACTAGCCTCTAAGCATACTCCAATAGTAATTATAAATTAAATTACTGAATCCTAATTTTTAAAAATCAACTGGGTGCTTGTAAATATTGTATTTAGCATTTCCTTCTATTTGTAGGAAATAAATATTTGATTTATAATGTATATTGAGTATTTTTTTAATTCCCCCAAGAAGTCTTAGATGTGTACCAAACTTAAGCTATCATATGTAAATTTGTCCCAGAGGTGGAGTTTTAGTAAGCCAAAGAGTATGAGAATAGAAAATGTAAGCCCTTTGGAGTAGATCAGGCTCCTCCAAGACTGAATCCAATTGTATTGTTTAAGTGGTTTTGGAGCAGAATAAGGCCCTGAAGAGGAGAAGGAATTGAATACAATATCCCAGGCTTTTTGGGCTTTTCAGCAGTTCATCAAAGATTAGATGTGTACAAAGAAAATTAGAATAATACCAAAAACCCCTACAATAATAAAATAGAATACCCTACAGATGGTGATGTTTTGCTAGTGCTTCTATTTGTAGATGACATGCCCTAATATACTACATATGAGTTCAGCCTATAACTTACACTGGAAAAACAAAATACATAGAGAGTAGCAACTGTCCAATCAAACAATCAACAAACATTTATTAAATACCGTGTTTCCCCGATAATAAGACCTATCCTGAAAATAAGACACCCACATACTCTTTAATATTCCGCTAAAATAAGCCCTCCCCCGAAAATAAGCCCTATCGAACTTACTATGAAAACGGTCATCATGGTGATCCCCTGCGCTATATGCTGCGTAGCGGTACCTTCAGTAAGCAGCGCCGCCCTCCCCTCCCGGGTGAAACGCACGTCGCGCTCCGAGCTGCATCCAATCAGAGCTGCAGCAGTGAGCGCGTCATCCTCTTCTTCCCTGGTGATTTGCTTGCTGGCGCTACTGAGAGCAGCGCCGCGGAGTAGAGCTGAGACAGGACCATCTAAAAACTCGGTAAGTTCAGTAAGCGATGGAGAATAAAATAAGCACTCAGGGGGCATGATGGAGGCTAAAAGGGGCATGATGGAGGCTAAAATGGGCATGATGGAGGATAAAAGGGGCATGATGGAGGCTAAAATGGGCATGATGGAGGATAAAAGGGGCATGATGGAGGATAAAATAAGCCCTCCCCTGAAAATAAGCCCTCTGGTGTTTTTTAGTCCCAAAAAAATAATAAGACAGTGTCTTATTATCGGGGAAACACGGTACTTACTATGTGCCAGGTGCAAAATGGATAGAGCACCAGTTCTGAAGTCAGGAGGACTTAAGTTCCAATCTGATCTCAGACACTTAACACTTCCTGGCTGTGTGACTCTGGGCAAGTCACTTAACCCCAATTGCCTCAGTGAAAAAAAATTGCTTCACATAAGATACATATTGAGTAGATAGAAAGTAGCAAATAAAACACCAATACTTGGAAAGATCAGGTAGAGATAAAGTTTAAAGTAAGTCTTGGATTAAGTTGGAGATGAGAAGGATCAGACATTAGGAAGGAGAGCATTCCAGCCTTAGGAACAGCTAATAGTATAAAGGGATGCGGCCAGGATATAAAATAAATATTGGATGTGAGAAACAGCAAATAAGCCACTATAACTGGATTGTAGAGTGTATAGAGGGGAATAATATGTAGAAAAAAGGGAAAGATAGGAAGGAAGGGGTCATGTTATACATCACTCAGAAGAGTTTATATTTGTTCCTGGAAATGACAACTATGTGGAAGGTATATTGGAGTAGGAAAAGACTTTAGTTAGGGAGACCAAGCAGAAATTTTCATAAGAATCATTCACAATGACCAAGTAGGATTTATACCAGAAATGCAGGACTGGTTTAATATCAGGAAAACTATCAGCATAATTGATCATATCAATAACAAAAGCAACAGAAAGCATGTGATCATCTCAATAGATGCAGAAAAACTCTTTGACAAAATATAGTACCCATTTCTATTAAAAATACTAGAGAGTTTAGGAATAAATGGAGTTTTCCTTAAAATGATAAGCAGCATCTATCTAAAAACCTCAGCAAGCATCATATGTAATGGAGAGAAGCTAGAATCATTCCCAATAAAATCAGGGATGAAACAAGATTGCCTATTATCACTGTTATTATTCAATATTATACTAGAAATTATATATATATATATATATATACATATTTATGATGAGTAGTAAATGAGGAGGTGTAAATTGTGGTCTAAACAGAGATGGGTCAGTTCCTTTTCTCTCTCTCCTTCCTTCCCCAAAGTAACCAATGGCAGGTTTGGCAGCAAAGGAATTTGCTACTTAATGCTGTATGGAAACATAGTCTTTATTGATTAGAATGGAAACACCGGAGAGCCGGTGGGCAAAATGGCTTCATGGTACAAGGCCATTTGCAAAGAGAAGATTTTTGGGTTCTCTCTTTTATGCAGTGATGTAAATAAGATAAGGATTCTCTTGTTATCTTTTGAGTAGAGACAGAAGTCTCTTCCCCTGCTGTGACATTTGGTCTGTTTGAGCAGATTAAAATGGGGGGCTGTAAAACCCTGGCCACCTCAGATAGCCCAAACTAGTTTGACCACATCAAAGTCCAAGTCCCAAATGGAGTTGGAGATCAAACAAAGAATACCAAAGGGGCTACCGCCCTCAACATAAATATATAGCAATAAGAGAAGAAAAAGAGATTAGAATAGACAATGAAGAAACAAAACAAGATAAGTTATATTTAGAAAATCATAATCAACTAAAAAAAATACTTGAAATTATTAGCAACTTTCTCAAAGTTGCAGGATATAAAATAAATCCACATACATCATCAGAATTTCTATATGTTACCAACAAAGTCTAATAGCAGGAGACAGGAAAGAGAAATTCCATTTAAAATAATTGTAGACAATATAAAATATTTGGTTAATATGATAAAAATGACAACTCTACCTAAATTAACCTACTTATTTAGTACCTTATCAGTCAAATTGTCAAAAATTATTTTATAGACCTAGAAAAAAATTACAAAATTCATGGGAAGAACAAAAGCTCATCAATATCAAAGGAATCAATGGGAAAAAAAAGTGAAAGAAGATAATCTAGCCATACCAGATCTCAAATTAAATTATAAAGTGGTAATTATCAAAACAATCTGGTACTGGCTAAGAAATAGATAGTGAATTTGTGGAACAGATTAAATATAAATTTCAGTGAGGCAGCTAGATGGCATAATGGATAGAATACTGGCCTTAAAGTCAGGAGGACCTAAGTTCAAATGCGGCCTCAGACACTTCCTAGCTATGTGACCCTGGACAAGTCTTTTAACCCCAATTGCCTAACACACACAAAATTAGTAAAAACAAACCAAAAAAGGATAAATTACATTATAATAAATGACAATAATAAACTCAAAGTTTCTAGCTTTTGGAACAAAAATTCATTATTTGACAAAAACTGCTGGGGAAAATGGGAAAAAGTATGGCAGAAACTAGATGTAGACCAATATCTCATACCATATACTAAGACAAAATCCATATAGGTACATGATTTACTCATCAAAGGTGATACAATAAGCAAATTAAGAGTGCATTGAATAGTTTGTTAGATTTATGGATAAAGGGAAAATGTAGGACTAAAAAAGATAAAGAGCATTACAAAATGTAAAATAGATAATTTTGATTTTATAAAATTTAAAAGTTTTTGCACAAACAAAATCAATGCAACCAACATTGTAAGGAAAGCAGAAAACAGGAAAAAATTTTGTACAAGTATTTCTGATAAAGACAACAATGTTTCAATATATAGAGAACTGGATGAAATTTATAAAAACACAAGTTATTCCTCAATTGATAAAATGTCAAAGGATATAAACAGGCAGTATTCAAAGAAATTAAAGCTATCTATAGACATATGAAAAAAATGCTCTGAATATTGCTATTGATCAGAGAAATGCAAATTTAAGAAAAATCTGAGGTACCACCTCACACCTATCAGGAAAATGTTGGATGTTGGATGGCATGTGGGAAGACTGGGATATTAATACAGTGTTAGTGGAGTTGTGAACTGATCCAACTATTCTGGAAAACAATTTGGAACTAAGCCCAAAGGGCTAGCAATACCATTGCTAGGTCTATATTCCAATGACATTGCAAAAAAAAAAAAAAAAAAAGAGAAAAGGGCCTATTTGTACAAAAATTTTTATAGAAAGCTCTTTTTGTGATGGCTAAGAATTGTAAATCAAAGGGATACCCATCAATTGGGGGAATGGCTAAACAAGCTGTGGTATATGATTGCTATGGAATACTATTGTGCTATAAGAAATGACAAGCAGCATAATTTCAGAAAAACCGGAAAGATTTACATGAATTAGTTCATTGTGAACAGATCCATGATAATAACCAGCAATATTGTTTGATGAAGAACTGCACATGTCTTATTCTCAACAATAAAATGATTCAGAATAAACCCAAATGACTAATGATAAAGTATACTATCTACCTTTATCTGTTATGGGCCAGAACTCTGAACTTGAAACAAGGATTCTTACAATGTACTAAGTGGAATTGATGAGACTATGGTTATCTAATTTAGCATGGTGCTTAATAGTTCTCTAAGTTCAGTATGATTGATTTAGTCTTATAACAAATAATGGTTTCCTGGTGATATAATAATTGGTTTATACTCAGTGTGGAGCATATAAGCAGGGACTGAGAACCACAGAAGACAAGCTCACTAGAAGCTCTTGGAGCCAGGGAGACAGATTCATTTCCACCTTCCGTCAGGCTCTGGGTGGCAGCTTCCTCTCCTGTCTGAAAGGCTCTCCAGAAAGCTGCCCAGCATCAGGCAAGGAGATAATAAAGGATTTGGACTTTAACCCCTGGCTTCTCGTGGTGATTACTGAACTGAAAGGAAGGCTGCTCCCAGAGACCCCAAGAAAACCAAAACCGAGAACACTACATCTATCAATATTAGAAATAACTGCTATTGCTTAAATACAGACTAAATTTTGCTATTTTCACTTTCATTTTTTAAATTTATTCAAATCTTCTACTACAAAATTACTAATATGGAATATTTTATATACTTGCCCATGTATAACCTAAATATGATTGTCTACTGTCTCAGGGAAGTGAAGGATAGAATTTGGAACTCAAAACTTTAAGTAAAAATGTTGAAAAATTTTGAGGAAAAAGAAAAATGGTTGTATTTTGAAAGATAATGATTTTTTTTTGGAAATATTGAATCTTACATGCATATGGAATACACATATGATTATTCAGCAAAAAGCCCAAAGATGTGGTCCAGAGAAATGAAGAGAATCAAGAGAGAGGTCAGGGCGGTAAAAATCATCAGATACTGCAAGCAAGACCAAGAAGGATGAGGACGGAAAACGATCAACATATTTGGCAATTAAAGAGATTGGTATTTTTTGAAGAGAGCAGTTGCAGTTGAGTGACAATGTGGAAAAAAGAATTGGAGAAGTTAAGAAGTGAAAAGAGATGAATAAGAAAAAAGTTTTTTTTAAAGGTATTTGGCTTTGAAAGGAAGAAGGACAACTTGAGGAAGTTCAACAAAGTTCTTGTTGTTGTTTTAAGAATAGAAAAGACCTGGCCATATTTATAGGCAATAAGGTAGAAACCTAGAAGGAGAAGATACGAAAGGAGACAATAATATCTTTTTTTTCCCCCTGAGGACTTGCCCCGGGTCACACAGACAGGAAGTGTTAAGTGTCTTGAGACTAGATTTGAACTCGGCTCCTCCAGTATTCTGGGCTGGTGCTCTACCCACTGCGCCACTTAGCTACCCCCGTCACTTAACTCTCAATGACGTAGGTGACTAACTCCAACTAGATAAATTACGGAACAGTGGAGCAAGTTACCTTACTGGTTACTTTCTATATCTCCGAAAGACCTGGAGGGGAAGGGGGGCTGTGAGAGGGCCCTGGGAAGGAGGGCTCACAGGGCGGAGGTGGCGCAGTTGGGGCGTGGGGGAGTGGGGTTTGCTCTATGTCTGGGAGAGGAAATCCGGGAGGGAGAGAAGGCGGTGGAGGGTGTCTGAGGGAAGGAGGTGGTGCGGTTTATGGGGAATCTTGGAGGATGGGGAGGCTGAGAGGAGGAATGGGGTCTGTGAGGGGGAGGGGAGTGAGCAAAGCTATGAAACAGTTTGGGGAAGATACAGCACTTTATGCTGTGAAGGGTTCTCATGGAGGGTGGGGGTCTAAGGGAGGAGGGTGGACAGTAATAACATGGAATAGTCAATAGGTGTGTATGAAGCAAGGGAGAAAGAGCCTGGAAGACGAACGGGGGCTCTGTGAAGATTGGCTGGCTGGGGTCCCAAAGCAGGGAAGGTTTGGGGTGGGACAAGGGGCGGTCTGCGTTGGGGAGAGGGCGCGCCTATAGACTTCGAGTGCTGGAAGAGTGATCCTTGCGAGAAGATTATGGAAGCAGAGGAGCAGGACTAATCCAAGACAACTCATGGGGTGCGCCGTTGTGACGCAACTGCAGGGAGGGGGGCGGGAATATCGCTTTGGGGGCGCGCACCCGCACGCGCGCCTACGGTGGGCTGTGCGCTTGCGCCGCCCGACTCCTGCCGGAGAAAAGGCTTCCCTAGCCGCGAGTGAACTCCGGAAATTCACCCTTCCACCCGGAAATGTTTGTTGACGAACATGGCGCTGTTGTGGCGAGTCCTTGTGAGTGATGGAATGACTTTCCGTTTTCCCTTGGCTGGCCCTGGGGTACGGGGCAGGGGCGTCCTTTCTTCGGGGGCCGAGGAGGGAGGCAGCGGCTGCCAGAGGGGACTGAGATTTCGGGCCCGGAGCAGGTGACAGGCTCTGGTTTGGGGAAACTGAGGCATGCTCTCCAGACCAGCATCCCCCGTGTGGACTTTGGCCCTAGATGTGGCTCCTCCGGAGGAGAAAGATTTCAGTCCCCTCGGAGGGGTCTCAGCCACCCTAGGTGCATGTCCCCGTCACTAGCCGCAGCTGTGTGACCTTTGCATGGGGTTTGGACGTAAGTCACCACTGAGAGGGACTTAGAAACCCAACGAGGCCCAGGTCCGCTTTTTACAAAGGAGGAAACTGAGGCACAGTCCTGCTACTCACTGCTTACCTGTGTGACCTTGAAGCAAGTCGCTTCACTATTCTTGAGTTAACTTAGTTCGTTCGTCTCTTGAGAAATAAAAGGGGAGATGAGGTTCAAGGGACCCTCTCCAAATTCTCTTCCAGGTCTTCCAAGCCATTTAACTGATAAGTGTTGAAATCCAGGATTAGTCTTCCACCCCTTCCCCTTCACATAGACAGTGCCATGACCTTAGCCAGCCTGGAGTACTGGAGAGACTCTCCATGAACGAGTCCTGTAGTGGGGAGATCGTGTGGGGGACCGGGAGAAGTGCTGGGGATTGGGAGGGAGAGAATTTGCATTGGAATAACGGCTCTGCTATCCGCTGCTTCTGTGATTTTAGCCAGGTCACTCTTTGGACTGCGTTTTACTCCCCTGTGAGATAGTGGGATTAAATTAGTTTTCTCTAAGCTTTCTCCCAGGTTAAAGTCTTACTATATTGTGTTATATAATGTAATATGAATCTAGCAGCTTCAGATTCTTAAGATTTTAAAATCTAGTAGTACAAAGTCAAATTTGTGGAAAAAGACAGGAAGGGGACTTAAGGTTCTATTGGAAACTTCCCCTACCAATGTGGATCTGCAGCTTCTTAAAAAGTTGTCTAAAAATAATATTAATGATATTATTAGTTAACATTTTTATAGCTATTTAAAATATGCAAATAATTTTACAAATATTTCATTTTATCCTTACAACTACTCTGGGAGGTAGGCATTTTTCCCATTTTACAAATGACTTGTCCAGGATCATGTAGGCAGTGTTTGAATCAGGATTTGAACTCTAATCTGACTTCAGTGCTAAATCCATTTTGCCATCAAACTGCAACAAGTTAAACGACTTACCCAAATTTTCTTGGCTCCAAGACCTACTTTTGTGGAGAAAGATCTATGAGAAAATGCTTGGAAGATATTGTTATTAGTCCTTCATTCTTGAAGAAAACCATGCCATCAGAGAGATGGTGCCATGGCATGCAGGTGAATTGGATTTGTGAAGGAGGGCTGTGCAGGCCACCTCCCTCACTTTGTCCTCCAGAGCCATTTGAGTGCAGTGACCAGATATAGATCAGGACTGGAGATGGCCCTGGAGCCTGTGATTTAAAGTTAAATAGCAATTGAGGTAGAGAAATAGCTCAGAAGATAACTAATCTGTCATCATACTGTGCTGCTTTCTTGAAAAATTACCTCATCTAAACTAAGTGCCATAGACTCTGCTTCTTTCCTCCAAAACTACAAAATTAGACTGCCTGGAAGCAGGAACAACCTTACATTTCCCTTAGCTTTGAGCATAGAATACTCTCTGCACAAAGTAGGCACTTCATATCTGTTGAGTAAATGAATAAGATTATAAGCTTACTGAGATACCCAGGAGATATAAAGTTACAAGGTAAGGCCATGAAACCCAGTGATTATATCATATATCATATCTGCCCCTAATTTTTTTTTTTTTTTTGGCTGAGGCATTTGGGGTTAAGTGACTTGCCCAGAGTCACACAGCTAGGAAGTGTTAAGTGTCTGACATCACATTTGAACTCAGGTCCTCCTGACTTCAGGGTTGGTGCTCTATCCACTGCGCCACCTAGCTGCCCTAATACTGCCCTAATCTTATAAAATTTAAAGCGTTATGTCAATGTGTCAGTCATTTGTATTATGACTGCCATAGTCTTCTAATTATTCCTATTTTTGCTTTCTCATTCCATTTTAGCCTCCATGTAAGTAGTTTTTTAAAATAGTATTTTTACCATGTTATTCTCTTGTTCTTTATCCAAACTGATTTCCTTGATGTTCCCCAAAGATGCTTTTCCTACCACTTTATGCCTTTGCTTATTTTTTGAATATCCTTCTCTGTTTATTCAAATTATACTAGTTTTTCAAGATCCATTTAAAGTTCTGTTTCTGTCATGAAGACTTCCAAAGTTATTTCACTTCATAGTGATCTTTGAATTCATTTAATGATAAAATTTGGGAGCTAGGAGAGACTTCAGAAATTATTTAGTTCAATTTTAACCTGTCATAAACCCCTACAAAGTAGAATAGTTAAACTTGCTAGCCTTATTATCCCTAGTTTTAACCTCTGGAACCACATACTATCTTTTTAATCCCACTTCCATCTAGCTATTCACATTCTTACTCTTATGGCTTATTGTATGTCTATTTCTTTTTCTTGAAAGCATCCAAAGAAACTTTTATTGCCATTAGATATTCAAGTTACAAATGTCAGTGTAATAGTGAAGTGGAATGTACCAAAAGTGTCACTTTCATTTTTGTTCTTTATTGAAAAGGTCTGTTTTTGGAATGCAAATCCTCTTCATCTGTCCAATATATAGTGATTACTGCAAGAGTCTTAACTTATGAAGTATAAATATTGTTTAATAATATTCTCAGCTATTTTCTTTTATCCATTGGAAAACTAAGGTTATTTAAAAAAAAAAAAAGCTTTATTAATTTTCTGTTCATACCTTTGAAAAAAAGAAAAAAGCAAAACCTTTTTGACAAGTATACATAATCAAGGAAAATAAATTCCCTCATGAAAAGCATGAACTGCTCTTCTAAACACTTATAGGGATAGAAGACTATAGTCTTATGTAAGGAAATGGTAGCCAGGTATGGCTACCTGATTTCATTAGCATTTGAAGCTTCTGTTGAGAAACTACTTCTACCAGTGTAGAAGGTTCACAACTTAACTACAATTTATGGTCTTAGAGTTGCCTGATATACTAAGAATATTTTAATTTTTTTCAATAAAATATATATTTTCTTTTTCTTCCACCTTCTTGCCAGTCCTACAAGACTGTAACAAATTGTAACAAATAGCTATAGTAAAGCAAAGTAAAATCCATCATTGGCTATGTCCAAAAAATATCTATCCCAAGCTATAATCTCAATCACCTCTCAGGAAATAGGTAGCATATTACATCATTTTTTCCTCTGGAATCATGGTTGGTCATTGCACTGATCAGAATTTTTATGTCTTTCAAAGTGTTCACCCTCTGTTCTGTATCATCACTTCTTGCAAGGCTTCCCAGGTTTCTCTGAAACTGCCTCCTTCATGATATTTTATCCACAAGAGGCAAGATTGCTCACTGAATAGGTTAAGAGCACATCGGGGATTAATTAAAAGAAAATGAGGAAAAGGAAGAGTAAGAGTGGGAGAAGAGGAGAAAAAGAAAATGAGGGAGAAGACAGAAAGGGAAATGAGGAATACAGTTGCTTCATTTGGATTTGTAAATCATTGGGAAAATTTTTTTTTTGTGGGACTGGCTCTGGTGCCTTTGGGCTACAAGACTAAAATTGGTCAAGAGCCTGAGAGTATATAATTTTGATAGAAGTTTGTTTCCTTTTTTCCCTCCTCTAAAACCTTTCAAGGGTTATTTCAAAAGAGATTTTGAAAATGTTTATCTTTTTCTTCTACCTTATTTCTATTTACTTAATTGCTACCATTTACCTGGGAGCTAAGAACAACTAGTTCTACCATTGATTGTTACCTTTGACAAGCCACTTAATTATTCTACCTAAAGTTACCCATCTGAAACAAGGATAATGTCAGTACTAAATGTTTCATAGGTTTGTTGTGATGTTGATAAGAAGTATATAAATGATTTGTAAACTTTGAAGCATTATATAAATGTTATCTGCTGTTTTCATTGTTGTCATTTGTTGAAGACAATTAAAAGGTACCAAGGTAAGCACCAGAATACTGAAAAGAGCTGGATTTGGAATTTGAGGATCTGGGTTCAATCCTGACTGCAGCTACATAGGATAGAATATGTGTGACTTTGGACAAATCACTTAACCATAGACCTCAGTTTCCTCATATGGCAAATATGGAATTTGGAATGATGTGGCTCCTGGGGTCCCTTCTTACATCTATGTTCCTTTGTTATTAGAGCAGATTCTTGATTTGAATGGAAAGTCAGTCACCATTCAACAAGCATTTATTAAACTCTTAGCTATCTGCTAAGTTTTGAAGGCACAAAGATATATAAAAACATCAAAGATTTTATATTCAGATGGGGAAACATTTCAGTTACTAGGGGCATACAGAATATATATGGAATTGATTGAAAGTTATCTAGGGTGGTGGGGGAAGGCAGTGGCAACTAGTGAGACCCAGAAGAATTCCAAAAAAATGAGATTTAAGTCAATTTTGAAGGAAATTAAGATAACTAAGAGGCCAGGGTGAGGGGGGAGAGAGCAGTTCAGCCATGGGAGATAGTGTAAAAGCATAGCAGTAAATAGGCTAGAGTAGCTGTATCCTAATATGTGTGGAGGGGAGAAAGGTATAAGAAGACTAAAAGGTCTTTAAATACCAAACATAAAAATTTCCAATGAGATAGTTTACATCTTTTCCTATTTTTCTTTTTTTTTAGTTTTGCTTTATTGTATCTTGATTTCTCATAAACTCATTAGTTTCCATTTGCTCAGTTCTAATTTTTAAGTAATTATTTTCCTCATTGAGCTTTTGTACTTCCTTTCCTTTGGCCAATTTTGCTTTTTTAAGGCATTCTTCTCATTAGCTTTTTGTATTTCCTTTTGTATTACTCTCAGTTCTTTTCCTAATTTTTCCTCTATATCTCTTACTTGATTTTCAAAATCCCTTTTGAGCTTTTCCATGGCTTGAGCCCATTTCTTATTTTTCTCGGAGGCTTTGGATGTAGGAGCTTTGACTTTATCATTTCCTGAGTATATCAAACATAAGATTTTATATTTTATCATGGAAATAATAGAAAACCATTGGAGGTCATGAGCTGGGGTGGAGTGACATGATTAGACTTATGCCTTAGAAAAATCATTTGGAAAGCTGAATAGATGATTTAGAGCAGAGAGAAAGACATGAGCCAAGGAGACCATTTAAAAGGCTGCTACATAATCCAGATAAAAGCTAATGAGGAATGAACTAGGATTGTAACTGTGAGTAGAGAAGATATGTCAATGAGTCAGTCAATAAACAGTTATTAAGCACCTACTATGTGCCAAGCACTTTGCTAATCACTAAGAATATAAAAAGAGGCAAAAGATGGTTTCTACCCTCAAGAAGCTTACAGTTTCATTAGAAAGACAAACAAATACACATAATATTCAGAATAAATAATAAATACTTAATATAGAGAAGGCACTGGAATTAAGATGGATTGAGAAGTGCTTTCTATAGAAGAGAATTTTAGTTGGGCATTGAAGAAATTCAGGAAACTCAGAAGGTAGAGATGAGGAGGGAGAGCATTCTAAATATGGAGGAATAGGCAAAACTGGATCTGAGAAAGCAGAAACAAGATTCAGCATCAGATTGGATATATAGGGTTAGAGAAAGTAAGGAGAAAAGAATGATACTTTGGTATCAAGCCTAATAGGATGGATGTTGATAAAAGGGGAGAGTTTGGGAATTAATCAATTCTGTTTTGGACTTGTGTTTGAGATACCTGCTAGACTGGATATCCAGTTTAAGATATCTAAAAAGCAGTGGGTTACATAGAAGTGGAGCTCAAGAGACTAGGATTGCTTATATCTGGGAGTTATCTACATTGCTCTGGTAATTGAACTTAGGGGAGTTGATAAGATCAATAAGACAACAGAAAAGGTCCTAGGATATTAGTGCTTTGAGTGACATCTCTAGTCAGCTAATGTGACATGGATGAAGGACCAATACAGCAAGAGACAGAGAAAAATGTTTGGACACACAGGAGAACTAGGAGAAAATGTCATGGAAGCTTAGAGAGGAGAGAAGAGTATTCAGGAGAAGGTATTCTAGTGTCAGATATTAGAGAGAAGTTAAGAAGGTTGTATGAAGATTGAGGAAGAAAAAGACCATTAATTTGGCAATTGACATCTAAGATCTCTTCATTCTAATGTTATGATTTTAGTGTGTAAGTTGTAATTCTTTTGGTAGTATTTTAGGGCTATCCTACTTAGTTAGCTGCCCCTCTTCTTTTTCTTCTTTATCTCCTTGGCCTCAGTTTTTGCATGGTCTTTTCCTCTTAAGTGTATTGAAGAAGAAGATATTCACACTGAAAATGTCATGTAACTTCAGCATTGCAAATGTTCCTGCTCATTATCAGAGTGCTCCTTTTATTGATTGTGTTGCCGTTGCTATTATCTAGTGATAGATGCTTTGTAGAAAACTCTTCAGTACCCTTAGGAAGCAATAACCGTATTCAAATGATTTAAAGCAGAATTGAACAAATTTGCTTTATATTTAGGAGCTACTGCAGAATCTAAGAAGCAAATTTCATAAAATCACAATACTGGAAGTGTTCAAAGGAATTGCCTTGCATCACCTCATTGTTGAAAAGAGCCAAGTCCAACACAGTTGATCATCATGTAATCTTGTTGCTATGCTTTCTTGGTTCTTTACTCAGCTTCAGTTCATGTTAAGTCTCTCTAAGCCTTTCTGAAATCAGCTTGCTCATCATTTCTTATAGGAAAATAATATTCTGTTACATTCATACACCATAACTTAATCAACCATTCCCCAACTGATGGGCATTCATTCAAAAAAAAGGGCTGCTACAAACATTTTTACACAGTTGGATCCATTTCCCTTTTTTATGATCTTTTTGGGATACAGAGCCACTAGAGACACTGCTGAATTGAAGGGGATACACAGTTGATTGCCCTTTGGGTATAGTTCCAGATTGCTCTCCAAAATTGTTGGATCATTTCACAACTCCCTCAACAATGCATTAGTGTCCCAGTTTTTCCATATCCTCTCCAACATTTATCCTTATCTTTTCCTGTCATCTTAGCCAATTTGAGAGGTGTGTAGTGATACCTCAGAGTTGTCTTAATTTTCTTTTCTCTAATCAGCTGTGGTTTAAAGCATATTTTATATGACTAGAACAATTCATTTTTGTTTTTTATAACAGCTTTTTAAAAAAATACATACAAAAATAGTTTTTAACATCCACTCTTGCAAAACCTTTTGTTTCATATTTTTCTCCCTCCTTTTTTCTCTTCTCCTTCCCCTAGACAGTAAATAATCAAGTATGGGTTAATTATGTGCAATTCTTCTAAACATTTTCACATTTATCATGCTACACAAGAAACATCAGATCAAAAAGGAAACAAAATGAGAGAAAAAAACAAGCAAACAAACAAAAAAAGGTGAAAAGACTATGTTGTAATCCATATTCAGTCCCCATAGTTCTTTTTCTAGGTTTAAATGGCTTTCTTCAAGTCTATTGGAATTGATCTGAATCACCTAATTGTTGAAAAGAGCCATGTTCATCACAGTAGATCATTACATAATCTTGTTGTCATGTACAATGATCTCCTGGTTCTGTTTACTTCACTTAGCATCAGTTCATGCAAGTCTCTGCAGGCCTCTCTGAAATAATCCTGCTCATTTTTTCTTATAGAACAATAATTCATTACATATATACCACAACTTATTCAGCCAGTTTCTTGCTACTACAAATATTTTTGCACATGTGGGTCCCTTTCCCTCCTTTATGATCTCTTTGGGACACAGAACCATCTGATCCAATCTGAGAGGTGTGAAGGCACACATTCACTTTTGAACATATCCCTTGGCCTGCTATAGCAAAACATTTCCTATAATAAGTATTTTAAGGGGAAAAAAAGAGTTTAGTAAGGCCAACTTAATTAATATGTCAACCACACCTGATAGTATTTTCAATGTTGCCTTATCATAGTCCCCCACCTCTTAGTAAAGGAAAGCCAGTATATTTTCTTAATGGTGAAGTATGGTCATTAGTATTATATAAAGTTATTTTTTTTCCAGGACCAATCTTAATGAAGTTTAATATTTAAATTCACATTTATTTATGATTTATTATTGATATTTATTTGTGATTCTAGGTAGATAAATGAGCTTTTGGGATACTCTGTATAAATTTGTCTTAACGATGTTACTATATAAATTGTTATTTTTGCTCACATTATTGTGGCACAAGTTCATACATCTCTTCCCAGGTTCTTCTGAAACTGTCCCTTTGGTCATTTCTTATGCACAAAAATATTTTAATTCATTCATAAACATTTTGTTCAGCCATTACTCAATTGATGGACATTCCCTTTGCTTCCAGTCCTGCTATTAAAAGAGCTGCTATAAATGTTTTTGTGCATATGTATCCTTCTCTTTTTTTGATCTGTTTGAAGTATAGGCCTAGTATTAGAAGCAGTGCTTTAAAGGGCATGCACAGTTCAGTGACACAAAGAGGCAGAAAGCAACAAATTGCATAAACAAGTCAGACCATTCCACCAAATCGGAAAAGTTCTCTTATAATTTCTATGAAGATATTTTCCTATCCTCCTTTACATATCCTCCTCTTGGTGATTGCTTCTGGGTCTACCAACTACTTGGTAGCAGCAAAAAATAAAAAAATTTTTTTTTTAATACATTGCTTTGTGAATCATGTTGGGGGAGAAAAATCAGAGCAAAAGAAAAAAAAACATTTTTAAAAAGCACAAAAAAGAAGTGAACATAGCATATGTTGATTTACATTCAGTCTTCTTAGTTCTTTTTCTGGATGCAGATGGCATTTTCTGTCCAAAGTCTATTGGGATTGCTTTGGATCACTGAATCACTGAGAAGAACCAAGTCTTTTGGTTGATCATCGTACATTCTTGCTGTTACTGTGTACAATTTATTCCTGGTTCCAGCAGCAAAAACTATCCTCCTTTATATCTGAATGCAGATCACCAAAACAGAGCCTAGTGGTATGAATTTCAGCACAAAGAGACACACAGATTGCAACTAAAAGCAAAGCCTTAACTTCATTATATATAACTATCCAACTGGCATGTCAACCCAGGAGTATAGAACATACTCTGAAAAAATACCCAGTTTCTGTATTTGGGCTGGAACACATGTATAAGTTAGTCAAAGATATATGAACACATGTAAAATTTGAGTTATTGGGTGAGGGTGAGAGGAAAAGAACTGTGAATGTAGTAATTGGAGCCAAGTGGAATGGGTCTGCAAAGCTATTATGAAGGAAATGAATTTTCAATAGACCTATGAAGAAATGTAGAGTATGTTTCATAAGAAGGATGAGTGGCTTAGGAGTGGAGAAAGATAGCTAAGAGATTGATTTTATTCAGATTACTGAAAACCAGGAAGTGTATGGGAAGAGGCACTCAATTGAGATCTTAAAGAGAGGCTTGGTTTTATAGAATACTGAGTTGGTCATCCTGATTCTGCCATTATCATGATCTGATCATAAATAGATTATTCATTTGAAAACTGACAAGGTTGCATATTCATTAATCTTTAGAGTTCTTTAAAGTTTTGAAAATATGATTTATAATTAAACATTGTGGTTTGATTAAGAAAGCATTTGGGACTGACTGCAAATTTCTGAGAAAAGACACATTCAAAAGCAATTCAGAGAGACACCAATATTATATAGTAGAAAGAACAGTGCATATGCTGTCTTAAAAGAAGGTTTTGTGTCCTGGCTGACTAGCTTTGTAACACTTTTTCCTGACATCTTTTAGCCTCTTTTTTAAATCTGTAAAATGGTAATAATGATACTTTATATGATGATGTTTAAATGGACTGATGTATACAAAGCATTTTTAAGCCTTTAAGTAAGTCATATAAATGTAAGCTACTCTTAACTAAAGAACATGGTTTTTGTAACTTAATATTACAAAGTAGAAGGGAAGAGTTACCTTGTTTTAATTTTGGCACACGTGTGTGTCAGGGCTAGAGTTATGGCTGTAAGACTGGGTAGATAACTGTTACCTGCAGTCAGAGAGACCTGAATTAAAACCTGTCCTCAGACTCTTAGTGGCTGTCACTGTGGGCAACTTACTTAACTTTTGTCTGCTTAAGTTTTCTCAGCTATAAAATGAAGTATTGGTAAAGGCTTTAGCACAGACCTTGACACATAATAGACATTTAATCCTTTCTTCTTTCCTTCATTCCTGAGTGAATTGGGAAGGAAGGCTAAGATTGAGGTGGCTTTCCCAGTAAGAATTGATTTAAAATATTTTTAAAAATTTTGAAATAAGGCCAAGTAGAACCCAAATTATATTGACACAATTCTGTTAATGCTGAAAAAATAAGTGATAAAATTCTTCAGAAAAATTTTCAAACATTCACATTGTTCCTTCTTGCCATTTTCTGTCATCTTTTTTGGGAGATAAAACCTAATCTGTTTGTCTTATCCCATATTTGAATTTTTAAGAAAATAATATCTGACACAATAATTCTGGTAAAACTTTTTTGAGTTAAAATAGAAAACCCAAGAAAATCAAAGTCTTTTTTTTTTTTTTTTTTTTAAATTGCAAATCTCAGTTAAAGTAGAGCACTTTAAATTTGAATTTTGCTTTGTCTGAATGGAAACATCTGTTCTCTTTTCCACAAAAGGATATGTCATTTCAAAAACAATAGTTACGATAACTTAATATTTTATAAACACTTTTCAAAATCTTTTATATCTCATTTGTTATTCAACAACCTTGTAAAATTGATAGTGCCAAGTATATATGTATATATATGCATATATATATATATTACAGGTGAAGGAATTATGAGGTTATAAAATAATTTAATTAGATCTAGAAGAGACCTTCAAGACTGTCAGGTTTCATTTTGTAGATGTGGAAACTGAGGCAGAGAGGTTAAGTAACTTGCCTAGATAATGTCTCAATTAGGGTTTGAACTCAAGGTTTCCTGATTCCAAGACATATTCTATCCATTATGCTACTTAATTGTCTTTAGGTAAGCATGCCATATCAATCTTACTAGTTAAGTAATAGAATTTAGAGTCTTCTCTGACTCTGAGTCCTTCATACTCTAAGCCCATTGCACTTTCTCCTGTGTCATGTCTTATTGGTGATTGCTGTTTTGACCTAATCTCTGATTGGTTTTGTGACACTTCATTCACAGATTAGACCAAAAAACCTGTAATTATCTTGAGAATTTCCTGAAACATTGAGAGGTTGTGATTTGCCCATGGTTATTTTTTAAAATGTTTTATTTATTTAATATTTTTCCCCAGTTACAGTCAAAACAATTTTTTTTTTTTACATTTGTTTCGAGTTTTAGGTTCTTTCCCTTATCCTCATCCACAATTAAGAAGCCATATGTGAAGTTATGTAAAATATTTTCATAAAAGTCAATATGAAAAAAAAAATAAAGGATTGCCCATCCTTGATGAAAGCAACCCTCCCCTCCCCCCCGCAAAAAACAGAGAAAGAGAGAGAGAGAGAGAGAGAAAGAGAGAGAGAGAGAGAGAGAGAGAGAGAGAGAGAGAGAGAGAGAGAGAGTGTGTGTGTGTGTGTGTGTTAGGTTCTTACTAGGTGCTAATGAAATAATGAGATATTAGGTTCTTACTAAGTGCTAAGTTGGTACTTAACAATTCTCTAGTTCTGGTCTTTACTGGGAGTTTAACCCCTGTGAACTCCTGGGGAGGAGCTTGCATGCTTAGGAAGAGCAAGTTCATTGGTTGAAGTAATTTTTCCCAGAAGCCCTTGTGTTATCCCACCCCCATTCTCTGGGAGGATAAAAGAGGGCGGCACTTGAGAGAAATAGTCTTGTCTGGACCAGACTTGAGGCGGCTCTCTGTAGGAAGGGAAATAGCTACTCTGGACCAGAGTTGAGGGCAACTGTCTGGAGACAACGGCTCTCTATAAGAAGAAGAATCTGTCCGAGATATTTGAATTGACACAGCAGATCTCCTCCCAGAGAGAAATCTGTAGTCTCTGGAGACAGCAGCATATTACAAGAGAGAAAGAAAAAGAATGTTTCTATTTTTATTCAGACACAATCAGTTCCTTTTCTGGATATGGACAGGATTTTTCATCATAGTACTTCATAGTTGTTACAGATGATTGTACTGCTGAGAGTAGCAAAGTCATTTACAGCTAGTCATCCCAGAACATTGCTATTTCTTTGTATACAGTACAACTCACTTTGCTTGAGTTTGCTTGACTTTCCAGGTGAGGTTTTTTTTTCCCCCTGAGAGAATCCTGCTCATCATTTCCCACAAAGCAACAATATTCTATCACAAACACATACCTCAGTTTATTGAGCCATTCCCCAGTTGATGGGTATCCCCTCAATTTCCAATTTTTTTGCCCTGAGAAGAGAACTACTATGAATATTTTTTGTACCTATAGGTCATTTTCCCTTTGGGCATAGACCATATCTTTTGATATCAATTGGAGCATGGCTTTTTTTTTTTTTTTTTTAATAAATTTGACTCAGTTCTCTTTGAGAAATGAAGCCTTATCAGAGAAACTTGCTTCAAAAATTTTTATTACCATTACGCTTGCTATTTCCCCCATTAATTCTCTCTTTTCACCCTCAAAAGTGTTTTTGTACTGATCACTCCTTCCCCCAATATGTCCTCTTTTATTACCCTTCTCCCCCTTCCTATACCCCATTTTCCTCCTACACCTTTATATTATGTTATTTTCTCTTTGAGCCAATTCTGATGAGAGTAAGATTCATTTACCTCCTCTTCCCCTCCACTCTTGACTCTTTTTTTATGACTTGCCCATGGTTATAAAACAGATGTGTCCCAGAGATAGTGTTTGAATCTTTTACTCTTCCTGACTCCATGGCTGGCCCTTTATCCACTCTATCATGCTTTTTCTTTAAAGTTAAATGATATTAATCACTCTAATTTTGCCCATTATTACATATGGTACATAACCTAGGAACATACTTCTTAACAATCTTTCTTGAGTCTTAACTCTCTACTGCATTTCATGATGCAGATATTTCACACTGTTTTTTCTTTTTACCCTCATAATAGTATACCTATTTTGTTAGCATATACCAAGAAGAGGACATCCGATGTGGGCTCCCATGTTTCTCCTCCATTTCTCAAAATTTCTTAGCATAATTTGCTCTTCACTAAGGGTAATCCCTCCATCTTTGTCTTTTGTCTCTTCTAGGATCTCCACTAGTCATCTTTCCTTTATTACAAGTTACTTTCTAATTGATTCTGAACATTTTTCGGTTTTCTCAATGTTAAGAACACCTCTCTTTCTCTTTTAACTTGTCTCATTCATTTTCTTAAACTTGTTGAAAAATTTGGCCACACCTGGTACTTCCTCACCATACTGAAACTAGTGTATCAAAGGTCATCAGTTATCCCCGAATTTCCAAGTTCATTGTTTTTTTTTTTTTTTTAATCCTCCTTGACCATTGTGAATTTTTGATATTAATGATACTCTGGTATCATTATATCTGAATATGTTAGTTCAGAGTGCTGGACCAATAGTTAGAAAGATCCAGGTTCAAATCCCATCACATACATTTAATAACTGTGAGCCTTGATGAGTCACTTAATGTTTTAGACCTCAGCTTTCTGATAAGTAAAATGGGGATGATGATAAATCACCTCTCTTACACGATTATATTAAGTGAGAATATGTAAAATGATTTACAAACTTTAAGGTGCTATTTTAATATTAGCTATTATTATTATAATTATTTAATTAACATTAACATTAATATTATTTTCTCTTTCTACTCAATATGCTTAACACACTTGCTTCCCTTGGCCTTCAGAAGTAACACTTCCAGTTTTCCTACTGCCTCTCTAATCACTCCTCTTTGTCCTTCTATGTTTCCTTTCCCTTGTTTTAACCCCTTTATGTGAATGTTCCTCACAAGTCTGTTTTTAGCCCTCTTTTCACTCTTCCTTGGCAATATCATCATTAGCTGTCCTCCTCTATGCAACTGACTTCCCAGTTTTATCTTCAGCTTCGTCTGTAAAGTTCTAGACCTGTATTTTGGATATTTTTGCTAGAATGTCTTCCTGATATTTTTAATTTAACATGTCCAAAACAGGTTATCTTTTTGTTTTCTAAACTTGCATTAATCTTCTGATTTTAATGTTTCTACTCTGTAGAATCATTTACCCAGTCTCCCAGGACTGATACTTTTGAGTAAAGTAACTGGTTCTAATAACCTGTTCTTTTGAGATACAGAACAGATATATTTGTCAGATGCTAAATGTAACAAATAAGCAACCTGTTTTATTGGAGTTATTTGGTGGTATAGAAATTAGGCAGTCCCATTACAAAAGTGAGCCCTAATTGTGCTAATCGTGAGGATAACTGTGAAAATTAGACAAAAACTTGTTTTAGGGACCATAATAGTCTTCCTTCACTGCCCACTTTTTGTCTGTTTGGTTCCCTTGCGATATAGTTGAAGGGTTTGGTTCCCTTGCGATATAGTTGAAGGGATGGACTAGATTTGGAGTTAGAAGACACAAATTTGAATCATAATTCTGCCTTCTGTAAAATGAGAGGTTAAAATATATAATCTCTGAAATTGATCAATAAATATTAAAGGCCTACTATGTGCTCCATACAATTTGCCCAGAGGCAAACAGTATCTGAGGTGATTTGAACTCTGGTCCCTTTGACTCTAGTGCTGCTACTGTCTTTCCATTGTATCACTTACTTGCCTCTTCCAGGGAGTTTTTCAAGAGAGGTCTCAAAAATGAGCAAGAAAACTTTCCTAAAACTAACCCATGCAAGTATTTAGAATCCAAGTGATCTTTATAAGTCCCCAAGATTCAGCTTTACTTTTATGTGTTAGTTAAACTTTAATGCTCTAGTAAGTGGAAGGGGAGGATGTGAAAAAGGGAAGGGTAATTTAGCAAGTGAATATAGAAATAGCCTACTATGGTACTTTCATTATGATGGTAGTATACTTTTTGAGGTTTTTAAAACAATGGAAAGTTGGGCAAATCACATTTTCATATGTGCAAAATTAAGCAAGGGCTATTCATTCAGAATTATGCCTATTTATGTAGTTGAGAGATGGCTATTGCTTGAGAGGTATTATTATTTTTTTTTTTTTTCATTTTCATTCTTTATTTTTTTTATTTTTATTTTTTTAATTTTTTATTTTATTTTATAATTATAACATTTTTTGACAGTACATATGCATGGGTAATTTTTTACAACATTATCCCTTGCACTTACTTCTATTCAGATTTTTTCCCTTCCTCCCCCAACCCCCTCCCCCAGATGGCAAGCAGTCTTATATATGTTAAATATATTACAGTATAATTTAGATACAATATATGTGTGTAGAACCGAATTTTTTGTTGCACAGGAAGAATTGGATTCAGAAGGTAAAAATAACAGTTTACATTCATTTCCCAGTGTTCCTTTTCTGGATGTAGCTGGTTCTGTCCATCATTAATCAATTGGAATTGGATTAGCTCTTCTCTATGTTGAAGAAATCCACTTCCATCAGCATACATCCTCGTACAGTATCATTGTTGAAGTGTATAATGATCTTCTGGTTCTGCTCGTTTCACTCAGCATCAGTTGATGTAAGTCTCTCCAAGCCTCTCTGTATTTCTCCTGTTGGTCATTTCTTATAGAACAATAATATTCCATAACATTCATATACCATAGTTTACCCAACCATTCTCCAATTGATGGACATCCATTCATCTTCCAGCTTCTAGCCACTATGAAAAGGGCTGCCACAAACATTTTGGCACATACAGGACCCTTTCCCTTTTCTAGTAGTTCCTTGGGGTATAAGCCCAGTAGTAGTATGGCTGGGTCAAAGGGTATGCACATTTTGATAACTTTTTGGGCATAATTCCAGATTGCTCTCCAGAATGGTTGGATTCTTTCACAACTCCACCAACAATGCATCAGTGTCCCACTTTTCCCACAGCCCCTCCAACATTCATCGTTATTTGTTCCTGTCATCTTAGCCAATCTGACAGGTGTGTAATGATACCTCAGAGTTGTCTTAATTTGCATTTCTCTGATCAATAGTGATTTGGAACACTCTTTCATATGAGTGGAAATAGTTTTAATTTCATCATCTGAAAATTGTCTGTTCATATCCTTTGACCATTTATCAATTGGAGAATGGCTTGATTTCTTATAAATTAAAGTCAATTCTCTGTATATTTTGGAGATGAGGCCTTTATCAGAACCTTTATATGTAAAAATTTTTTCCCAATTTGTTACTTCCCTTCTAATCTTGTTTGCATTAGTTTTGTTTGTGCAGAAACTTTTTAATTTGGTGTAATCAAAATGTTCTATTTTGTGATCAATAATGGTCTCTAGTTCTCCCTTGGACACAAACTCCTTCCTCCTCCACAAGTCTGAGAGGTAAACCATCCCATGTTCCTCCAATTTATTTATGATTTCGTTCTTTATGCCTAAATCTTGGACCCATTTTGATCTAATCTTAGTATGTGGTGTTAAATGTGGGTCCATGCCTAGTTTCTGCCATACTAATTTCCAGTTTTCCCAGCAGTTTTTGTCAAATAATGAATTCTTATCCCAAAATTTGGGATCTTTGGGTTTGTCAAAGATTAGATTGCTATTTTTATTCACTATCTTGCCTTGTGAACCTAACCTATGCCACTGATCAACTAGTCTATTTCTTAGCCAATACCAAATTGTTTTGGTGACTGTTGCTTTATAATATAGCTTTAAATCAGGTACACTTAGACCACCTTCCTCTGACTTTTTTTTCATTAGTTCCCTTGCAATTCTCGACCTTTTATTCTTCCATATGAATTTTGTTGTTATTTTTTCTAGGTCATTAAAATAGTTTCTTGGGAGTCTGATTGGTATAGCACTAAATAAATAGATTAGTTTGGGGAGTATTGTCAGCTTGAGAGGTATTTAATCCTTAAAGACCCTGCAGAGATAGTAATGCTTTTCTTCTTCTTTTTCCTTCAATTTTCTGTTCTAAATTATCTCTCCCCATCTCCACTTCTCCATTTATTAAGAAGGCAAGAAAAATATATTACAAATAAGTATAATTGTGCAAAAAAATTCCCATATTAGCTACATTTAAAAAAATGAAAAACTATATGCTTCAGTTTGTAATCTTTTTTAAAATTATTTTTTATATTCGATTGCATTTTTTATTTATTTTATTGAATATTTCCCAATTATATTTTAATCTGGTTCTCCTAACATCCTCAATTGGGGAGTATAGATAGAGGCCTTAAGAACTCCTTTCTCTCTTAGCTTCTTTTTTTTTTTTTAATTAATTTTATAATTATAACTTTTTTTTTTTTGACAGTACATATGCATAGGTAATTTTTTACATTATCCCTTGTACTCCCTTCTGTTCCAAATTTTCCCCTCCTTCCCTCCACCCTCTCCCCTAGATGGCAGGCATTCCCATACATATTAAATATGTTATACTATATCCTAGATACAATATATGTGTGCAGAACCGATTTTTGTTGTTGTTGTTGTTGTTGTTGCTAAGGTAGAAATGGATTCAGAAGGTAAAAATAACCTGAGAAGAAAAACAAAAATGCAAACAATTTTACACTCTTCAATTTGTAATCTTAAGATTATCAGTTCTCTATAGCATGTTTTATCATGAGTTCTTTGGAGTTGTGGTTGGTTATTGTATTGATCAGTTATCAAGTCTTTCAGAGTTCATATCTTTATGTTATTATTATTATATAACTTGTCCAGATTCTGATTATATTACATTGTATTAGTCCATACAAGTCTTTCCAGGTTTTTCTGAAACCATCCTCTTTGTTATTTCTGACAGTGCAATGATATTCCATCACATTCACATACCATAACTTGTTAAGCCATTCCCGAAATAATGGGCATACCTTTAATTTCTAATTCTTTTCTACCACAAAAAGACCTGGTATAAGTATTTTTGCATATTGGGTCTTTTCCTCTTTCTTTGATCTCTTCAGTGTATAGATCCAGTAGTGGATATTGCTGGGCAAAAGTTTAATAGCTTTTTGGGGATAGTTCCAAATTGGGTTCCTGAATAGTTGAACTAGTTCATGGTTCCAAGGAAGAAGTATGAGAATAGGGTAATCATGAAGTAAATTTTCTAACCTTACTCATTTTTAAATATTATTTTCTTTGAGTTGCATATTCTCTTCCCTTCTACCCCTATCTACTAAAAGGGCAAGTAAAATAACATTATGCCTATGAAATCAGGCAAGGCATTTTCATATTAGCCTTATTTTTAGAAAGCAAAAAAAAGTAAAGAGAATAAGAAAATTATACTTAAGTTTGCACATACTTTTCTCTCAGAAAGTGGATAGCATTTTTTCATTATGAGTTCTTTGGAATAATCTTGGATCATTTTGGTCAGAATAGTCAAGTCTTTCGTAGTTGATCATTGTTAAAATACTATTACTGTGTGCAATGATCTAGTTCTTCTCTTTTAATTTTGTATCAACTTTGTATCCTTCTCTTTTTCCACTTTGCCTATGTTTTACCTGTAACATTCAAAAGAAATATTTTGTGCGAAACTCTGAAAGTGATCACATTTAGTTAACTGGTTTTGTTATAAATTGACAAGCATGAATTATTTTTCGTACTAATTACTTTTGACTTGGAAATTTCATTCCTATTAAAATACTTCCTTGAAAAGTATGGCTTTCCATTCTCCAAGTTGTCACATATCCACTTTTTGTCCTAGTGTAAATTTTTTTCATGTTCTTAATGGCTCTTAATAAATGTAAGTTATCTGAAGTTCTGTTCCATTTGTAGCTGGTAGCAATTTACATTAACTAAATTTTGAAGTACTTCTGATAATTAGCATTGAAATCAATGAACATTTAGAAAGTATTGAAATGTCCATTTTCTGTGTCTTATTTATTATAATACATATGGTGGCTGTATCCCAGGGTTGTTTTGAAGATTATGTGAAAAAATGTTTGTCTCTCTCAAGTGCTTCATAACTGAAATTCTATTTAAATGTAAGTTATCATTGTTAATTTTTTAGGTCTTATTTCCCTTACAATCCTTTCCTTTACTGATGAACTTCCTTAGTTTCTGCCAGTTATTCCAAAGATAGCTACCTTGTCACTAGAGAGATGAATATTGAGAGGTGAGCTTCTTGGCCCCAATTTTAAGTGATCCCTTTGCCAAAAGATATTTGTTTGCCTTAGTATGATGGAATTTTCAAGCTTGTTTTGCTTGGTTTTTTTGCTTCTACATTATATTGATTCTTGGAAGATTCTCTTTTTTCTAGAAAGTCCAACGTGGTGTAACTCAGTGGGAAACAGCATGCAGCCAATTTACACCTTTACTTTCTCAAAGACAGTGGCTCCAGACATCCTCTGGCATTTTTCAGGTAAGATTTGTTGTTTATCTCTTAGTATTAAAACCTTACTGTTTGTGTCCAAATGTCATGTATTTATAGATTAGCCAACCAGAGTCTATGATGGGAATACCTCATGAGGCTCTTTTTACAAACTTCTCTAATGCTGGCCAGACCAGGACTCTTTCCTATAGGATGGGTGGTGCTGTTAATAAATACCCTAGCCAGGGATCTTCCATCACCCAGCTCGGGATACTGGGCTACAGTCTGATGACTTTTATTATTAGGAATTCCTTCCACAGATGCATTTGAGAATCTACTTATTTGCTTCATCACACTGCTGCAGCTGTTTAGGAGCTAAGACTTAAAAGGGCAAGAAAATCTAAAAGTGCTTCATTCTACATGAGAACCTGCTAAAACAAACTTAATATAGTGCAGCATTCAGAGATGGCAGGCTCCCTTCTCTGGAGAGTAAAAACAGTCTTTTCTTCCATGAGCCCTGGGTATCTATTTATAATGAAGTTGTGACATATCTGTAATTCACTCTCCTATTACATTTATAGGCAGTCATAGGATCCTAAAATTATAGATTGGAGGTAATAAAGGCCTAATTAGTCCAATCTCCGCTTTTTTTGCACTATTTTTCTTTCCTTTCCTCTCCTTTTTTATGATAACGAAAACTGAAGCTCAAAGAGTTTAGTTAACTTGCTCAGCTTTGCTCAGGTAATAAATGTCAGGTGGGATTTGAAACCCAGGCCTCTGGACTCTACACCCAATGTACTTTCCCTTTGTACCATGCTGCCCCAGTTCTTCACTTGCAAAGATTTCACTTGAACAGCTACATTTAATGGTGGTACAGCTTAGGCAGGCCTCTTAGCCATGTACTTTACTTATTCATCTGTAAAATGCTAGTAGTTCTTGCATTCCTTACCTCACAGAATACAGGTGAGGAAAGCACTTTGCAAATCTGAAAGTGAGTTATGTTGCAAATGTCAGTTTGAAACTTACTGGTGCTTAGTTTCCTGGTCTCTAGTTCCCAAAGCTGTTTTTGCTCTTAGTGTAGTGGAGTCTAATTTGGGACCTTAATTGAAATTGGCAGTCAAGGGGAGTGACATATCATAAATGGAGAAAGATATTTAGGGAACAAGTTATAATTGGTTTTAAATGTCAAACAGAAAGTTGGTATTTGATCCTATAGGTAATGGGAACCCTTGAATTTGAGAAGAGAGAGGTTTTGAGGCAGGAAGACCAATTTGGAGGCTATTGACAGATGAAAGGTTACAAAGGCCTGAGCTAGATAGGGATGGTAACTGTGGGAGGGAAAATAAGGTAATCATATGTAGAAAATGTTGTGGAAGTAAAACTGACAAAACTTGGTAACTAATTGAATCTCTCAATGTGGTTCAATATTGCATTAGGTTTTTTTTGGCTGCCTTATTATGTGTTGGCTTAAGGTCTATTTAGGCAAACAACTGATCATATTTCCCCAATTTTATATTTATGAAGTAAATTTTTAATGCCCAAGTGCTCATTTATATTTATCCTTGTTAAATTTATTATTTTATTCAATTCAGTCCAATGTTTTAGCATATCATTATCAAGTAGATAGCTTGGTGGTATAGTGGATAGAGCACTGGGCCTAGAGTCATGACACCTACTAGCTATGTGACCCTTAGTAATTCACTTGACCTCTGAATCAATTTCTTCACCTGTGAAAATGGGAAATAATAAAAGCACCTATGATTAGGTGTACAACGGAATTGTGAAGATCAAATGAATTAATATTTTTGTAAAGCATTAAGTGCAATAACTGACCTTATAGTACTAGCCGAGTGATCATGGACAAGTCCCAGAACCTGTTTCTTCATCTGTAAGATAACATAATAGGACCTGGAATTTAATAGGTATTCTATGTGAAAAACAAATAAGATATTCTATGTAAAGTGATTTACAATCTTCAAAGAATCTGTATGATTAAATACTTAACAGATCTGTGATATTATTGTTGTGTTTATTTCTCTCTGGGCAAAAAGCACACATAATTTTTTTTTTTTGGCCATATCCTTTTTTTTTAATTAATTTTATAATTATAACATTTTTTGACAATATAAATGTTTTTTAAATGGGCTAGAGGAAGGTCTCTTACATATTAGTAAACTCTTGTAAAGAATCTATAGAGAAAATGGATAAGAATTATACAGATTGAAAAGACATATATGTATGAAGCAATCAAGGTAGTGGCATGTGTAGTAGATATCCAGTCTTTTTTTTTTTTTTTTTTTTTTTTTCCCTGAGGCTAGGGTTAAGTGACTTGCCCAGGGTCACACAGCTAGGATGTTAAGTGTCTGAGACCACATTTGAACTCAGGTCCTCCTGAATTCAAGGCTGCTGCTCTATCCACTGCGCCACCTAGCTGCCCTGTAGATATCCAGTCTTAAGAGCTACGAGGACCTGAGTTCAGGTCCTGCCTCTGAGACCTTGATTGTGTGACCCTGCATGAGTCATTTTGTCTTTCTCAGCCACTGGCAACTCTCTTAAGATTTCTTAAGTTCCAGAGTATGTCTTGATTTGTGTTGGTAGAAGTTAACTCATTGGGAGGTACATAAACTAATCAAGTTCATTTTTAAAAAATGAGGATTATATATGTTATAATTATAACTAAGTCGTGATCCACATTCAGGCCTTCTTTCTGAATGCAGATGGATCTCTCCATCACAAGTCTATTGGAATTGTCCTGAATTCCTTCATTGTTGAAAAGAGCCATGATCAAAATTGATCAAATGATATCAATTATACTTGTGAAATCATGCAAAACATATTTGTACATTAGCCATATTGCAAAAAAAAAAAAATAAAATAAAATAAAGTGAGCAAGTTATCTTTCAATAAGTACTTAATTCATAACATCAGAGTAGCCAAATCTTTGACAGTTGATCATCATTACAGCATTGCTATCACTGTGAAACACAATTTCTCAGTTCTCTCACTTCACTTGCATCAGTTCTTTCAGGTTTTTCCATGGTGTTTTCTCAAACCATTCCTCTTTGTCATTTCCTATAATAGTATTTCATCACAATCATATGCCCCAATTTATCTAGCCATTCTCCAAGTAATGTATATCCCCTAAAAACATCCAATTCTTTGCTAGCACAAATAAGAGCTGCTGTAAATATTTTTGTATGGTTAGGTCCTGGTCCTTTTCCTTTTTTTTTTTTTTTTTTTTAATCTCTTTGGTAGCAGTGGTAGTAGTGGTAATTCTGAACCAAAGGATAGCAATTTTGTAGACCTTTGAGTATAATCCTAAATTATTCTCCAAAACGGTTGAACTATTCTCCCACAAATTACTGCTTTTTTTTTTCATATTTATTTTTTTCTTTGGTTTCTGTATCATCAGTTCACCAATATACTTATTTTTACTCAACTGTTACAACATCTATTACTTTTGATAAGTGTGAAGTTGTACCACAAAGTGGTTTTAATTTACCTTTGTGTAATCAGTAGTGATTTAGAGCATCTTTTCATATGACTATAGTCTTGATTTTTTTCTAAAAACTGTCTGTTTATATCCCTATTAGATTGCTTATTTGATTCAAACCAACATTGTAGCCAGTCAGTGGTTCATGACATGTTATAAATTCAGCAACAATTTATTAAGTACTAACTGTGTATAAGGTACTATTATATAAGAATACAAATCTGAAAAATGACGTGGGTCCTGAATTCAAAGGATGCTATATTGTATTTCACTCGTTTGAGTTTCATCTCTACTTAAATAGTCCTTTGAGGATATAGACTGTCTCACACTTTCTTAGTATTGTTCAGAGATCTTAGCTTAGAACACACTCACTAAATATTTGTTGATTGATAATCTTTCTTTCTTTCTTTTTTTCAAATAAGATTTAGCAATAGATTTATTCTTATTTGTATTTTGGGTGAATATATAATAAAAATGTTCTCAGCTTGGCTCCAATTAATGAAACTCTTGACAATCTTTCTTTTCCTCCTAAGCTTGAAGATACCTTCAAGGATTATAGTTGTCCTGTTTTACTTTGCCTCTCTTTTTTCTTTAAGTTGTCTTCTGTATTTGCTGTTTGACATTTCTGTGAATATGCTCAGTGATTTTAACTTTGGGTGTATCAAAGACATTTAAAGATGAATGCTTTCCTTTAAGGATTGAGATACAAACATTGGGTGGTAGTGGAAGGTTAGCAGGAAAAATAAATAAATGTACATATATGTAGGTAAGAACTAAGTGTTGTCCATTTTATACTTACCATCTGCTGTACTTAACATGGTGTTATAGAAATGTCAGTTCATGAATAATGGTAGGATGGGGTAGGAAGGTACAGCCACAGCAGAAATCTATTGGGTACTACTGGAGATGTTTGGGGAGAGAGGCCATTTAATCTAATGGAAGAGCCAAAACTCTAGCTAGGCAGAACCACTATTAGTTGTGGTCTTTGAACCTGTTTGAGTGCTTTGTGCCTTAGCTGGGCACCATTAAATTGATGTATGTGATGTAATGTGAGGTGTTCTGTGTTTAGTCTGCCCTTTACAAAGCCTGCTTGATACTCATGAATTAAAGCATAGAAGTCTTTGGGACAGACCAGAAGAATCCTGACTAATCTTTTAATAACTATGTTTAGAAGAATAGTAATAGATGATCTCTACAAATGAAAATTCCTTCCCTCCCCCCATTAGGATTAAAGAAGGGAGCAGTATTTTTGTTCTAAATGTCTTATTCCTCTTGGATTATGAACTGTTCATATCCCTAAGGAGGAAATTCTGATGTGAATTTTTTTCCCCCAATATTAAGATTAGTACTTTTCAAAATGCCTATTCCTGATTGTTACCTACGTTAAATTCCAGGATCCTGGGCTTGATCCTCCTGCTTCTGGCAATTAGCTCAGTGTGTATTACTCTCAGAAATATAAATCTAACCCAATCCTTACTTACAGTCCTGTATCATCACTTGAGAATCAGATACTTTCAAGTTGGATACCTCATAGATATCATAAATTGAATATGTCCAAACCAAACATGTCTTGGCTGTTTCTGACACATACCATTTCATCTTCTCTTTGTCTTTGCAAAAGCTGCTTCCCATGCCTAAAAGTTGCTTCCTCCCGAAACAAGTTTCTTAGAAACCCTAGATTTCTTCTGAGCTCAGCTCAGGAGTCATTTCCTACATTAGACCTTTTGTGATACCCTTGGTGTATCAGTGCTAGTGATTACCACCTTTCAGATTATATTATCTGCTTCTAAGTAAGTATATGTATTTTTTTCTTGAATAGAATGAAAGTATCTTGAGACCAATTTTAGTTCTGTATCTCCTGCATATGGAATAGCGTCTGGCATATAATATATGCTAATATATCTTTCTTTTGTTGATTTGTTAGTGGTGAGCAAATAGATACTGCGGAACTACCATGCTCTGATCATTGTAGAAATGACCCTGTGTTTTCAGAAGCCAATTTAACATTAGGAGTGAAGACTTAGAGTTGTTAATTTCTTTGACCATTTTCTTCCAGTGGTCCCAGAAGAGCTTTTCCCAAGTGGATGGTGGATCAGAACAGGTCACTGGTGTAAACCTGTGGCCAAACAGGGCATATCACACAACAGTCCAGGTGAGAAGTCACATATATGTATGTTGTAATTTTCTGTTTTAAAATCAAAGTACTAACATAGTCATGTTCTATTGGAAAAGTTCTTTAATAGAAAAGTAAGATAAATAAAGGAATCTGCTCTTGACTGGAAATACCTCTTATCTTTTTTTTTTTTTTTTCCCTGAGGCTGGGATTAAGTGACTTGCCCAGGGTCACACAGCTAGGAAGTGTTAAGTGTCTGAGACCAGATTTGAACTGGGGTCCTCCTGAATTCAGGGCTGGTGCGCTATCCACTGCTCCATCTAGCTGCCTCTATACCTTTTATCTTTTAGAGAATCCAGATTCATTTGTGACACTGCAGATTTTTATCAAAATGTTTACCATTTTTCCAAATACGGTTTTGTTATTTGAAATTTTATTAATGCAGGTGTATAGGTTCTTTTAATAAATTATATGATGGTGATAGAGGTAGCTAGGTGGCAGTGGATAGAGCATAGGATCTTGAGTGAGGAAAACTTGAGTCCAAATCTAGCCTCAGATATATACTAGCTGTATGTTGGACAAGTCACTTAACCTCTGTCTGTCTCAGTTTCTTGAAGTTAAAATGGGGATAATAATAGCACCTACTTTCCAAAGTGGTTGTGAAGATGAAATGAAAGAATATTTCAAAAAATTGTAGCATAATATGTGGCACATGGCTTTTTTCCTTTCTCCTTCCCTTCCTCTTTACTTTGAATAAATTTTATGGCTGCCTTGAAAATTATCTTTTTCTCTGTTTTTCTTTATGCTAGTAAACATAACATTGTTACCCTCCCTTTCAATTTATAAAGCTTTTATTTTCAAACACATGCTTAGTTTTCAACATCAATATTGTGTTCGTTTTCTTTTTTTTTTTTTTTTTTTTTCTCTCCTTTCCTCCCCTCCCCTCTTCCCCCAGATGGGAAGTAATCCAATATATGTTAAACATATGAAATTCTTCTATACATATTTCCACAATTAACCTGCTATACACACACAACACACACACACACACACACACACCCAGAAAGAAAACAAAAATGCAAGTAAGCAGCAACAAAAAAAAGCATAACATTCTTGCTCTCAGAATTGTTCATTGGGAACTAAGGTTAGGAATCTTTCTTTGCAGTACTCTTTTATAGAGCTTTCCAATGCTGTCCCAAGGAACCTTGTTTGTTGTTATTATGGGGGAAAGGGGAGATATGGTAGTGGTGGTGGTGGGTAATGGGGAAAGATATAGGATATAGAATTGGATATATGCTGTTTGGATCATTCATCATATATCTGTATTTTTCAGAGGATATACTGGCTACTAGATGCCCTCCAAAAAGATTTTAAATCTTAGACTTGGAAAGGAAAAAAACCAAACCAACCAAACAAACAAACAAAAAAATCAAATCGCAAAAAAAACACCTGGCAGAATTTGGTTTGGATAGAAAAAAGGTGTTTTGTTTTGTTTTTTCTTTTTTTTTTTTTTCCCCATATCTTAATGTTTTCCCTTTTCTTTCCTCAAACAGCTTCTAAAGTCTAAGGACTCCCCAAAACCCATTGAAGAGAAGGTTGGTGCCCTCACAAAGATAATAGAAGCTATGGGATTCACAGGACCATTGAAATACAGTAGATGGGTAAAGTCCTTTAAGATTTTCTTTTTATCTTGTTCTTTAGCTTTCTGCTCCATCATAGTTTTGTCTTTATTGCTTTTTAGTCAGTCTTTTCATAAATGTTCTGTTTTTCTGTCATTTGTACCAGTCAATTAAGTTAGGTCTTAACCATATAGGTGACTGGGGACATAGATGGAAACTTTTCATCAAGATTCTCTTATGGAAATACTTTCCTGGTACATGTGTAGGAAAACTGGTATTTCTCAAATGCCTATTGTGGGACCTAGTGGAGTAGCTGTTTTGATCTTAATAATATATTTTGTCTGTATATTTGTAGAAACAAAGCCAAAATGAAGATAGCACTACCACCATGAGTTTGTGGTATGCTTGATACTTTCCAGATGGTTTTGGACAAGTTTTTAGGAGTAAATTAACTTTTCATTATTACTTAGGAGATGAAATAGAAGTCAGCTTACTTTGACAGCTTAGATAAGGAAACTTATATATGTTTGTTGACTTTTTTTTGGCTGAAGCAACTGGGGCTAAGTGACTTGCCCAGGGTCACACAGCTAGGAAGTATTAACTGTCTGAGATTAGATTTGAACTCAGATCCTCCTGACTTCAGGGCTGATGCTCTATCCACTGCTCCATCTACCTGTCCCTGCTTGTTAACTTGGAATATGGGTTAGAGATGTTGAGGGAAAAAACAACTTAAGAAATGTAACCAAGGCATATTTGTGGCAAGGGCTTCATTTTTCTTTTTCTAATGTGAAGGGTGGGAAGTTTAAGAGAGGTAGGGACAGAATAACAAGAAAAAGCTTAGAAGAAAGAAGTACAAATAAGTAGGTGACTTTGAAAGCTACAGGTTGAATTTATCATATATTTAGAAAAGCAAGTTTACATAATAGAGATCTATGGTTTTATGGGAAATCCTCTTTTTCTGTTCTATTAGCTATATGATAATACCTTTTTGGGGTGTGATTTAAGTTAACAATAAAAATACATTTTAAAAAAAAAATCAAATTTGAATTTTTTGTTTGACTCCTGTTTGTAAAAAGTGTATTATGAAAATAGTATTTGGATATTTTGATTAATACTGTGGCGTTACAGCAGGGAGTACATTTTAGGCCTGGAGTCAGGAGTTATGAAGGACAGTAGTGTGTAAATAGCCTAGAACTTAGCATAGATCTTTCTCTTATTCTATCATATTGCATTATGTGTAATCTTTACCCTCATTAGATTATTTTTATGGATGGGGACTATGTAAATTTTCACTTTATCCCCACTACCTTTGATGTAAACCCTAAATAAGCTTATTCCCAGGAATTGATAAAAATGAGCCCTTCCTATTCCTTTATTAAACAGCATAATCAGGGCCATTTCCCCACATGATTCTGTTTGAGTAGAAAGATGAGAGAAGAAACTCTTACTCAACTTCCATTGTCTCAGTACTCTTTGAGACTGTTTAAGCATCTTAAAAAAAATGGTCACAGTAAACAAACTTGATGGGAAACTTAGGTTTCCCAGATTATCATTGGGACTCAGTATCTCAGTATACATCCTCATTACTCCCTAGATCCTGCCCTCAACCCCCTTTCTGTCTTCCTTGAGCTACAAAATATTTTGTTTTCTCAAACCAAATTGCTTATTCTTTTATGACACTACATTGTATCTGTTTGAACCTGTGAAGCTATTTGCATGTAAAATAAAATAGCAAATCTTTGTTTGGATGTGATGGATGCCTGACATGATTTCTTCAGGTCAATTAAATTGTAACCAAATTTCTTTTATTCTATTTTTATATAATATTCTTGTACATCTATTTTTTTTCCCCAAATCTATTTCATATTACCTCTTCTGGTACCATTTTACCACTTCACTTTGGCATGGTGCCTTGCACATAGTTGCCACTTCAATAAATGTTTCTTTAATGAAATTGACGAAGGAAGTAGCTTCCACAGGTGCTGTTTGGTTATTGCTACAGGGAAACAGAGAAAATAAAAAAGCAAACGTATATATGCCAGCTAGTCTGTCCAAATATAAGAAGTTCTAGTTATTTCAGAGGCTTTCAGGAATCAAGTAACAAAAGGACAGGGAAAGCTATTCTCTATTAGCTGAATATGATCAGGGGTAATACATACATCTAGAGCTCTAGAGAAAATTTTTCTGTTAAAGAAAGGGCAGTGAATGCTTTCTTTGGATAGATCTGAAGGAAATTCAATCACGATTAATTAGTCAGTAGATAAATAAGAATTTTAATGAAAAATTTGATTCACAGACTAAAACTGTCACTGATAATGGGACAAGAATGATAATGTTGTTCTGGTAATAGATGGGTGGTGACATATATCATTACTAAGACCTGGGCAAGTGAAACTAAGGTTATTGAAAATATATAAAGACCATCAGATTTAGCAGGTAAATGGTAATTTTGGAAAGAATAATTTCAGTTGAGTAATGAGGTTGCCAGCCAGATTGTGAAGCGTTGAGGAGAGAGTGAAATGAGAAGTGGAGACATTAAGTGTGGATAGTTTTTTCTAGGACTTTGACTAAGAAAGAGAGGGTATTATAGGGCGATAGCTTAAGAAATAGTAAGGTCTTCAATAGACTTTTAAGTGTGGCAGAGATTTGGGCATATTTGGAGGTAATAGAGAGGAGCCAGTATATGGAAAAAGTGAAGACTACAGAAGGGGGTGGAGGTTGAGGTAGCCGTGTGCCAGAGTAGATTGGAGAGAATATGATTAAGTGTGCATGATAAGACATTAATTTTAGAAAGGAAACCACCATCTCATTATCAGAGATTGAGGGAAAGAAGGAGAACATTGGGTGATGATAGCAAGGGTGTGTGAGGTGTGGATCAGTTTTCTTTGTTAAAATAAGAGATGAATTCCTTAGATTGTATGTATTCGTGTGTATCTGTTATTGTATGTGCACATAGAAGTCTTGAGAAGATTAGAGGTAGCTTCCCTAAAACGTGAGCTGGGAATCCTTTAGGGAAGTAAAACTAATGACCTTGCTGCGGTGATACCCCATTTATATTAGATAGTGTATCTTTGTAATGTCACAGTTGGTACAGTTGTGTGAATTGCTCTGGTTCTGTTCAAACAATCTTTGCTTGGGAGAGAAAGGGGTTGATAGTGGGAGAAATCCAGGACTAGGTTTGGAATGAAATGAGTAATGACAGAATAAGGATGCAAGAGTTAAATAAGAAAAGGACAGTTTGATATAGGGTTAAAACTGTATAAAAGATGGAGAAAGGAAAGTGTAATATAGGGATAATGACATGAAAGCGTATTGAGCTGGATAGAAGAATTGGAAGGTATGAGAATCTAAAATAGGTTTAGGAAGGGAGAGGTGTAGTGAGAGATGGCACAACAGGAAATTATGGTCAGAGGGAATATCAAAGTTTTTGATGAAGGAAGTAGAATGGGTAATGGTGAGATCCAGGGTGGTAAAACCATCCTTAAGTGTTAAAATAAAATCTTAGGAGTAGGTCATAGGATTTGAAGAAATTTATGGAATAAGTTCGAGAGACTATCAACATAAATGAATCCTCTGGCATAAGAATAGCAGTTGGAGAGGAGAGGAAAGGAAGATGAGACCCAGGTGCTAAAATTGTTAAGAAAGAAGGGAGAATAACTTCATCCAAGAGAATGATAGTGAGATACCTTACCAGAACTTATGGGCTGCATTCAGTGTAATTCTTAGAGGAAATTTTATATCTCTAAATGCTTACATTAATAAAACGGAGAAAGAGAAGATCCTTGAATCGGATATACAATTTAAAAAGCTAGAAAAAGAATAAATTAAAAGACCTTAATTAAATATCAAATTGGAAATTTTGAAAATCAAAGGAAAGATTGAATTATTGTTCTGTAAGAAATGACCAGAAAGATATTGAATACAGAGAGGCTTGGAGAGACTTACATGAACTGATGCTGAGTGAAATGAGCAGAACTAGGAGATCATTATACACTTCAACAACAATACTATATGAGGATGTATTCTGATGGAAGTGGATATCTTCAACATAGAGAAGAGCTAATCCAATTCAAACTGATCAATGATGGACAGAATCAGGAACACTAAGAAATGAGTGTAAACTGTTTGCATTTTTTGTTTTTCTCCCCAGGTTATTTTTAACTTCTGAATCCAATTCTTCCTTTGCAACAACAACGACGACAAAATTCGGTTCTGCACATATATATAATATCTAGGATATACTATAACATATTTAATATGTATGGGAATGCTTGCCATCTAGGGGGAGGGAGTGGAGGGAAGGAGGGGAAAATTCGGAACAGAAGGGAGTACAAGGGATAATGTTGTAAAGAAAATTACCTGTGCATATGTACTCTCAAAAATGTTATAATTATAAAATTAATAAAAAAGGAAAGATTGATAAAATTGAAAGTAAGAGAATTATTAAATTAATAAATAAAATTAAGAGTTGATTAAAAAAAAAGGATAAACTTTTGGTTAATTTGATTAGAAATGGAAAAGAAAAAAAAACAAATTATCAGCATGAAAAATGAAAGGGTGAACTAATCTCTAATGAAGAAGAAATTAAAGCAATAATTAGGAGCTGTTTTGTCCAACTATATGCCAATATATCTGACAGTCTAATTGAAATGGATAAATATTTCCAGAAATGTGAATTGCTCAGATTAACAGAAGAGGAAATAGAATACTTAACCCCATTTTAGAAAAATAAATTGAACAGCCATCAAGAACTCCCTAAGAAAAAATCTCCAGCACCAGATGGATTTATAAGTGAATTCTTCCAAACATTTAAAGAACAATTTCAATGGAAATTGAAATTTTTGGGAAAATAGATGGATGAGTCTTGGCAAATTCCTTTTATGACACAAATATGGGGCTTATACCTAAACCAGGAAGAGCCAAAATGCAAAGTAAATTATAGACCAATATGCCTAATGAATATTGATGCAAAAATTTTTAAATAAATTATTAACAAAGAAGAGCAGCTAGCTGGTGCAATGGATAGAGCATCAGCCCTGAAGTCAGGAGAACCTGAGTTCAAATCTGGCCTCAGACATTTAACACTTCCTAGCTGTTTGACCCTGGGCAAGTCACTTAGCCCCAGTTGCTTCAGCAAAAATAAAAATAATAATAATAATAATTTAATTTTAAAAATAAAAAATCAAATAAAAGATTTACAAAGAGATTACAACAACTTACAACTAGAATAATATACTATGATCAAATGAGACTTATACCAGGAATGCAGAACTGGTTCACTATCATGGAAACTATTGGCATAATTGACCACATCAATAACAAAACTAATAGAAATCAAATGATAATCTTGATAGAGGCAGAAAATTAGATTACAAACAAAATATAGTACCTAATTCCTGTTAAAAAACAATAGAGAACACAGGAATAAATGAAGTTTTCCTTAAAATGATAACTAGCATCTATCTAAAAACTTCAGCAAGCATTATATGTAATGGAGAGAAGGTAGACTCATTCCCAGTAATATCAGGGGTGAAACAAGCCCATTATCACCATTTTTATGCAATATTGTACTAGAAATGTTAGCTTTAGCAATAAGAAAAATAAATGGAAGAAATTATGGTAGACAATGAGGAAATAAAACTATCATTTGGCAAATCATATGATGATATGTTTAGAGAATCAACTAAAAATACTTTAAATAAACAATGAACAATTTTAGCAAAGTTGCAGGATATGAAATAATCACATAAATTATCAGCGTTTCTATATGTTATCAACAAAGCCCAGTAGTAAGAAATTCCATTTAAAATGGACAATATAAAATATTTGGGAGTCTATTTGCCAAGACAAACTCAGGAACTATAGGAACACAGTTATAAAACACTTTTCACAGAAATAAAGTCAGATCTAACCAATTGGAAAAATATCCAGTTGCTCATGGATAGACCAAACTTTACATAATAAAAATGACAGTTTTACTTAAATTAGTATACTTATTCAATATCATATCAATCAAAATGCCAAGAAATTATTTTATTGAGCGGAAAAAATAGTAACAGAATTAATCTGGAAAAAGAAAAGGTCAAGAATATGAAGGCCATTAATGAAAAAAAAAAAATGCAAAAAATGGTGACCTAGGTCTGCCAGACCCAAAACTTATTATAAAGCAGCGGTCATCAAATCATCTAGTACTAGCTAAAAAATAGAGTGGTGGATCAGTAGAATGAGTTAGGGATAGAAGGCACAATCATCAATGACTGGGTAAACCCAAAGATATTTTTGACAAACCCAAAGAATTCATTTTCTGGGGTAAGAACTCACTATTTGACAAAAATTGCCAGGAACATTAGAAAATATTATGCCCAAAACTAGTCATAGACCAACATCTCACAACCTATGCCAAGATAAGGTTGAAATGGGTGCATGATTTAGACATAAAAGTGTGATGGTATAATCGTTGTAGAAGAGTAAGGGATAGTTTACCTGTCAGAACTTTGGAGAAAGGATGAATTTATGACCATACAAGAAATAGAAAACATTATGAAATGCAAAATGGATAAAATTTTGTTACATTAATTGTTCTTTTCCTGAGGCAATTGGGGTTCAGTGACTTGCCCAAGGTCACATAGCCAGGAGGAAATGTTAAGTGTCTGAAATCAAATTTGAACTCAGGTCCTCCTGACTTCAGGGCTGGTGCTCTATCCATTGCGCCACCTAGCTGTCCTGATGATATTAAAATTTAAAAAAGATTTTGCATGAACAAAAACAATGCAGCCAAAATTAGAGGGGAAGCAGAAAGCTGGGAAAATGTTTTTGCAGCCAGTGTTTCTGATAAAGATTTCATTTCTAAAGTTTGTAGAGAACTGAGTCCAAATTATAAGAATACAAGTAATTTTCCATTTCTAAATGGTCAAAGGATATGAATAAATTTTTAGATGAAAAAATTAAAGCCATCCATAATCATCTGAAAAAATGATGTATAACTGTTGATTAGAGAAATGCAAATTAAAATAACTCACACCTATCAGTTTGACTAAGATGATAGGAAAAGATAATGATAAATGTTGGAGGGAATGTGGGAAAACTGGGGCACTAATGCATTGTTGATGAAGTTGTGGGATGACTCAACCATTCTGGAGAGCAATATGGAGCTATGCCCAAAGGGCTATAAAACTGTGCATCCCCTTTGATCCAGCAGTACCACTACTGGGTCTGTATACCAAAGAAATCATAAAAGGGGGAAAAGGATCCACATGTAAAAAAATGTTTGTAGAATTTCTTTTTTGTGGTAATAAAGAATTGGAAAATGAGTAGATGCTCATCAATTGGGGATTGGCTGAAAGTAATGGGATGTTATTGTGCTGTAAAAATTGATGAGCAGGCTGAGTTTTAAAAAGCTTGGAAAGAGTTGAATGAACTGATGCTGAATGAAGCAAACAGAACCAGGAAAACATTGCAACAGCAAGATTGTACAATGATCAACTGTGTTAGACTTGGCTCTTTTCAACAAGTCAGTGATCCAAGGCAATTCCAATAAACTTTGGATGGAAAATGCCTTCTGCATCCAGAGAGAGAACTATCGAGATTATGGAGAAAAAAAACTATAGAGATTGATGCATACTATTTCTACCTCTTTTTTTTTCTTTCCTTTTTTTTTTTTTTCTTGTGATTTTTTCCCTTTTCTGGTTTTTCTCTCCCAAATATAATTCATATGGAAATACGTAATAAATGAATGTACATGTATAATCTAAAAAAATTACAAAGTGAAATAAAATAAAAAGGAAGAATGATCTAGGGTCCAAGTATTTAAGAGTTTCACTTAGTTGTGATGGTGAACAATTTTAGTAGAGTGATCATCAAAAGAGGAGAGAGGTTGCTGAATAATAAAGGAAGATCTATATAAACAAATAAAATGAAGGCATAAATGAAAGGGAAAAGATTTTGTAAGTGGCATGGGGAACAAAGAGTATTCCAACTTTAGGATCAGTGTGTTAGGAAAGGGGAGTTTAGTTGCAACTAGCCCTGGAGAGAATGGCCAAGGATATATTGTCTTCTGGGAGAGGCTGTATTTCTCTAAAAGCAATTAAGAAAGAATTATTAGAGGAAAAGAATTCCAGAGGACACAATGGAAGTCAACAGATGTAAGGATCATATTCTTAGTAACTCTTGACTTCATCTCAACATCTTGTGGAAAAGGGGCTTTTTTTTTTTTTTTTTTTTTTTTCTTCAGTTTTTAAATCTGACTGGAAGTGGAATGAGTATATAAGTGGGACTGATACTGTTTTTCAAATCATTCTTTATCAAGACTATAAAATGAACCAGTACTATGATATGGGTATCCCAAGTGCTCAGGCCTAAAAGATTATTACTTTGGAGATACTGTAGAAGAGAATCATGCTTCAAGTAGGGGTTGGCCTAGATGACTTGTGAAGTTCATTCTAGCCAAGAGTCTGTGATCATCAAAGGACTGATCAAGAATGGAAAGATCTAAAATTAACCTGAAGAACAGGACTGAGTAGTTAAAATGCTGTGGAACCAGTACCATATTTGTAGAACTGTATATTTTTTTTCCCTTAATAGAAAAGATCTAGCTATTAAAACTTTGTAGATTTCTCTTTAAGTAAATATTTGGTTTTACTAATTCTTTTTGTTGACATAAACTGAAAAATCTCAATTTTCCCATGAATCTTTAATTAACCAGCCAATTATTGTTGAGTTGATTTTTTTTTAATAAAATATTTTGAAAATGCTTTTTGGAGAGGAATAAATATTTCTTCACCTAGCACTATGCTGTACTGACAATCTTTGACATCAGCTTTGTAGATATGATCCAATGATTTTGAGTATGTTAGAGGTATTCTAATAAAGATCTCTCTTCTACTCCAGTTTATTCAGTGACAAGAAAGAATGCTTTCCTACATATTTGAGCCTCAGTTTTTTAACTTAGAAATAATTAGTTCAGAAAGAGAGAACATTATTAGTTATAGAAAAAGCTGTTATTGTTAAAAAAAAAAAAAAAAAAACTAGACTATCTCTGCAAAAGTCTGATGACTTCAGTGATTTCCTTACAGTACAAAAGCTGCTTTTGTTCAGTTAAAAAGGATGTGTAAAAAACTGAAGAAGATTCAGAAAAAGTGGCAAAGAATTAAAGGAATGGCTTATGGTCCTTGGGAAGAGAGATTAGAAGAAATGGAACTGTTTTAGTCTGTGAGGGATAAAGGAATGAAAGGGTGTGTGTGTGTGTGTGTGTGTGTAATTGGCTTTTAATAAGGATTCCAAGTAGTAATTCTCTTTGGCTTTGAATGCTCAAATAAAGGGATTAATTTTTTTCCCCTGAGGCAATTAAGGTTAAGTGACTTTCCCAGGGTCACACAGCTAGGAACTGTTAAATGTGTGAGGCCAGATTGAACTTAGGTCCTCCTGACTTAAGAGCTGGTGCTCTATCTACTGTGCCACCTAGTTGCCCCATAATTGCTCCATAAAGTGATTAATTAATTAAACTTACAAGGAAAATGTCAATTGGTCATGAAGAAGAACTTTTTGACTTTAAAGTATAATTAAAGTAGACTTCCTAAAGGATTGTAGTCTGTGTCCATCCAGACCCTCAAGAAGACATAGGTAAACATCTAGCAGAGGATTTAAATGGATGGTTACTCAAAATCCCTTTCAGCTCAATAATTGTGAGATTCTGTGATCCCTACCTAATGTACCAGAATGTCCCACTGGTCGTGTCTTGAGTTTGGTTTTATTCTCTTTGTTTAGAAGATTAAGATTGCTGCCCTGCGCATGTACACTAGCTGTGTGGAGAAAACCGACTTCGAGGAATTCTTTCTAAGTAAGTGACTGCTTTGTAGTAGTTCTGAAAAAGAAGGGGAGTCATGCCTAGTCTTTGATTTAAATAACTAATCAGGAAGACACTGTCCATTTCTTGTACAAACTAACTGTAGTATCTTTTTCACAACTGAGAAAATTGAGTCTTACTTTTAGTGACCCATATTCTGTGTTTTAAAGTTTTATTTTGATTGAAAAAATTAATTCTTTAACTTTATCAGAAGACTACACAGTGATATCTTTATTTTATTTTTCAAAGTAATTGAAGCAAATACCTGTGACAGTCTCAGAGAGCATGAATTATCAATTTCACAGGTTAATCTTGCCCATTTGGGAGATATTAGTACATTATTATACTAGATGACAGCAGTCATGAACCAGATGTGACTGACGTTTTCATTGTTATTTTTAATTAAAACAACAAATGAATGCATTTTGGATATTTTTCTTCAATAGATAAATAGAATTATTTACTAAAACTATATATTTTTAATTTTTTAACTTGTATTACAAGACAACTGTAATATTCTTAGGCTGCTTCATCCAATTTAGCATGCAACTAATGCAATCTGTATGTAACCATTCTTTCTTCCTTGCTCTTTCCCATTTTACTCTCTCCTTTTATGTTGCAAGAAAAATGAATGTTGATTTCCAAATGTTTTCTCAATATAAAATCAAGTCAAAAGAAGAAAGCATTGTTTCTATACTTGGAGAATAGCCATTGCTTTTAAGAACTATACTGTTTCTACAGTGATAAAGTTTTCTTATCTGTGTGTTTTAAATAACTTCTGCCAGTTCACAGTTTAAGTAACATTGCCAGTGTGACATCACTTAAATTGTCATCAACAAACATATATTGGCATACAGTTCTTAAATTTAATGCATTTGGTATGATGTTGAGATGGTTGCTAATTGTTCCTATTCTTCAATAAAGGACCCTGGATTGAATATAGTATTGAATATTTTGAGAAGGATTTGAGTCCATGGCCCATTTTATAACAGAATTACATAAGTACATATCTTTGTAGTCCTTAACTTAATCTATCATATATGAGATTTGTCTATAAAATAATACTATAACAGTGATTTGTTCTTCACTTAAAATGTATCCAGGATGTCATTTTTGATATTGTCTTTTGAACTTGAGTCCCATATTTATGAAGAACATTAGAGGCAACAAATGTGTTTCTTGAAAGTGAATTTAAATTTTTGAAATAGTCCAACATTATTCTGAAGCGAATTTGGGATAAGAGATGGTTGAGGAAGCTGGGAATTAAAATTTGGGTTTAAAGATGAGGGTTACAAAGTAATGAGGCTAATTTCACACGAAGTTTGTCAACTAGTGTTAAAGGCAGTTCTAATGAAAGGGTGCAAGAGTGTTTGGAGTACTGACCACCCTCTTGGCATAGCAATCAGATGGCCTTTTGAAGTGATTACTTTGAAATGGACAGTTAGAAAATTTTAAAACTAGAAGGGATGTGATAGATCATGTTTACTTATCACAGGGGAAAAAAACCAAAGTTGTGAAGGAAGAAAATAATTTCCTAAAGTAACATCACTAATCATATTGATGAGAATAGCAGTGTTACACTAGAACTCAAGATTTCCTGACTCCCAGTAAAGTATTTTTATCTCCTAAAATTAATTATACCAACACCCACACTAAATAATGACAGAGGTGATGCTTTGAGTCATTTCTGATGGTTATTTGTTTATTTGTAAAGATAGTTTTCAGTATTAATTTTTGTTAAACTTTGTATTGCAATTTTTTCTTTCATTATCACCCACCTTCCCCAAATAGCAGGCAATCTGATATAGGTTAAATGTGTGCAATTCTTTTAAACATATTTGCATATATGTCTGACAATTATTTAGATATATGTTCTGATTTTTTTTTTTTTTATGATGAGTTCAGTTTGGGATTTATTGAATCAGAATTTTTTTTAAAATTTTCAATAGTATTTTATTTTCCAAACACATGTAAAGATAGTTTTCAATATTCATTTTTGTAATATTGTGTTTTGATATAAATTTTTAAAAAATCTTCTATTTTGTTTTATAGTTTTATTTCTTAATATAGGTTTCCTTTCTTTCTTTTCTTTTTTCTTTTCCCTATCCTATTTCTTTTTTTTTTTTTTCCTTTTATTTCCCAGGAATTTAGAGTGAGGGCTTACTCAAAGTAAGATATTTGCATATGGATTTTAATTCTCAGTCTTCGCTGAATCATGATCACTTATCTGCCACAGAAACTACATGGATTTTTTTCCTCCCATTTGTATATGACACTCTCATTAGGATGGCCGTAAACTGGAGCATTTGTGCTCTGACAAGGCAGTATTCTAGTACACTCCAGCTCTTCTACTCTTCTTCCTATCTTGAACTGTGAGCTGGCAGCCCCCAGAGAAAACTGTGACCCAACTCTAGCTCCTGACTGGGGTGCCATACAGCTTGAGGGCTAATTCTGTCTTCAAGAAGTTTGGAAGGAGTCTTGGGAGATGTTGGGAAGGTTTGAAGTAGATGTAGTAGTAGAACAGATTGTCCTTTAGAACTAGCCAAATTTTATTTATCAGATTGAAAGATTTCCAAGAAACCTCAGTTTCTCCCTAGGGTAGGGAGCTGCCCAGTATTAACCTAATTCTGTACAGACTTGGTCAAGCTGCCTAAGGCAATATAATAAGTGTTTTAATTTTTTGCTTGTTTCTTGGAACAGGTTCTGAAGTGCATAGGCAATACAGGAAAGAATTTTACCTGGTACTACTATGAGGAATATGATATAGTGGAAAGGAGGATTGCACTGGTAGGCAGATAGCCTCCCATGTCACTCATTACTTCTGGACCTCACTTGTTTCATCTATGAAGTGGGAATAATAATGTGTATTATACCTGTCTGAATAAAGGGAGTTACTTTATATAATTAAAAAAAATTTTTTTTAATTGAACTAAATATAAAATAAGAAAAAACAATTAGAAAAATAAAAACTGAAAAAAATAAAAAACAAAACATTGTCATGTGCTCAGTAGAACTTTAGTGAGGATTCAAAATATGTAATAATAAATTTCCATTTTAAGAAAGCATATATAATAATAGAAGAGATTATATTCATGAGTGTCCATCTTTTCTTTACTTCCTTGTAGGTTATTCTTTTGTTCTCTGCTGCATATTTTCTACTTTATTCTTTTCTCCTTTTAATCCCTTTATCTTCCCCAAGCAGAAACATTACCTATATCTATATCACACTATACACATATCATATATACTCAGACATATATATGTGTGTGTATACATCTATAATATATATCCATATGTATTTACCCATATGTAAATATGCATTAAAACAATATTAATATGGTTGACATAATGTGGATTTCTCTTTTGATTGAATCTTCAAGTTTGACTTATTAGCTCTACATTTTTTCTCTTAACAAATTATACTCCAAGGGCAGCTAGATGGTTCAGTTGGATACAGAATCAGCCCTGATGTCAGGAAGACCTCAGTTCAAATCCAGTCTCAGACACTTAACACTAATAGCTCTATGAACCTGAGCAAGTCATTTAATTGCAATTGCTTCACCAAAAAAACAAACAACAAAAACCCCAATAAATTCTATTCCTGATTATGTCCTATCTCTGTTAATTCTTTTACTTTAATTCTGCTCCTTAGTTTGCCTTGCTACTACTTAACCTCCCACCTAATCATGGATTATCTTCTCCTCCTGACCCTTTTCTTTCCTCTTTATCCCATTCCCACCAATCTATATACCCTATTCCACTCCTATTAATCTAAACATCTGCTGTAACCCACTTTATTCTATGCCACCCTTTCCCTTTAACCTGTATACCTTGTCTTACTGCCATAAATCAACACATCCTTCTATACCCCACCTTATCTTATACCTTCCCCCCTTATTTCTTTATAGATTTTGGAGAGTACTAAACCTTCATGGTATACACACACACACACACACACACACACACACACACACACTCTTTTTAACTCATTCCAGATATGAGTAGGTTTCTAGAGCTACCAGGCCTCTTCTCCCATCTGCTCCCCTATCATTCTTCCTCTGCACCTCATTTGTATAGCATAATTACTATTTTTACCTTTTCCTAAAGTTTTGCTTTTTAGAATCAGATCATATTCAACTCTGCCCCCGATCTTTCTTAAAGATTATATCTTAAAGATATAATATACATTTCCATGTAAAAAACATAAACAATTTGTCTATATTGAGTTCCTTGAAATTAATCTTTGATATTGACTCATATGTTAAATTTTCTGTAAAGTTCAAGTTTATTTGAGACAAAGCCCTGAAAATCTGCAAGTTTGTTGAATGTCCATTTTTTTTCACTCAATATTATAGATAATTTTTCTGGATATAATATTTTTTGGCCACAGGCCTCATTCTTTTAATCCCCAAAATATATATGATTCCAGATCCTGTGGTCTTTTATCGTGGCTACTGATAACTCTTGTACAATTCTAATTGTTGCTTTGGTGTATTTGATTTTTTTTTTCTTGCTTCTTGCAGAGTTTTCTCTTTGATCTGAGGATTTTGAAATGTGACAATATTTCTATATGTTTTTCACAAAGGATCTGTTTGATTGTTTCTTGCCTTTTATTGTGTCAAAGTTCTTTTTTTTGGTCACAGCTTTCAAGTAGTCTAATTATTCTTATATTTTCTTTTCTTGATGTATTCTGTAGATCTATTGTTTTTCTTATGTTTCACATTCTGTCCCCCTTTTCCCCCCCATTCTTTATATTTTGTCTCTTATAGCTTCACTGGTTTCCCCTTGCCCAATTCAAACTTTCAAAAATTATTATTATTATTATTATTATTGTTATTATTATTATTATTTTGCTGAGGCAATTGGGATTGTGATTTGCCCAGGGTCACACAGCTAAAAAGTGTTAAGTGTCTGAGACCAGATTTGAACACAGGTCCTCCTGATTTCAGGACCAATGCTCTATCCAGTGTGCCATCTGGCTGCCCCATAGAATTATTTTCTTTTTAAAGATTTTTTTATCTCCTTTTCTAGTTGGTTAACTTTTTTTTTTTTTTTAAATAATAATGTTTTTCTTTGATGGTTCTTATTTTTTAGTTTTTCCTCAGTCTCTTTCACTTGATTTTTAAAGTCTTTTTTGAGTTCTTCTAAAAATTCTTTCTGGGCAGATAGCCATTTATTGTTTTGGGGGTACAAGAGGCATTTTTTTAACTTCACTGTCCTCTGAAGATGAATCCCGGTCTTCTTCATTCTCATAGTAAGTTCCTATGATTGGATTCTTTCTTCTTTGTCTGTTTATGGCTTTTTAATGTGAACTATTAGTGTAAACACCTGGGGGTTTTGGGAATGGTACCCCTAGCTCAGCTCTCCCCTCTTCACTTTAACTTTCTCCTCTATGTTAGAACCCCAACCAAGAGCTCCATCTCCCCCCTCCCCCTCTCCTCCAAGTCCCTGCAGCCATCAGTGTCCCTTCCCCACTGCTTCTGCACTTACCAGGTGTACAAGTTCCTTCTCTCCAGGGCTGTAGCACAGCTGGGTTTGGCATTCTTAACCAGCCAAGGTTCCCTTACTTTCTAACAGGACTCAAACCCCCAATACCCTCCTTATAGTGGTTTCAGCTAGAGCTTTAGCTGAACTCAGCTGGTCCCAGGGTTCCCCCCTTGCTGTTTCCGTGGAGTCTGCCTGGAGATGTTTGCATGTCACACTGGTTAAATCCCATCCTGGAATTTTTTTCAGGGTCTTTTTGGGTTTCTCTAGGAGGACCCCATCCTTTCTCAAGTCTTCTTTGTTACTATCTAGGTTCACTCTGAAATATAAATTTGTTCTGTTTGTGGGGGAAATCCGGAGAGCTTGACATTTTCTGACTTCTTTTCCAAAATCTTTCCCCAGATAGGTCCCTATTGATTATGTATATACATCCATTGTCATAAGTCTTTTTTCCCCTTCCCAATTTTCTCAAGAGTAAGCATCCCTAAAATAACTCATGATAGGCAAGATGGTTTATTTTATTGAGAATTGATTTTCCTTGATAACTTTTCCACCACCAGATCTGCTTTTTTTCTGTTCCCCCAAACTATTGCTTCTTTATTATTACTTAGAGTAATTTTTATATTTGACTAATTGCTCTGACCCATGAGATATGGTCCCTGTCTTTAGTGAATTAGTGATCTAGAGGACAGTGTGGCTAGGCATAACCTTAAGCACATTAAGCTTCCGTGTTCTACTTCCTCTTGTTTAAGGATCAAACTCCGCCTGCCTTCACTGAGGAGGGGGAGGTTATCCGCCAGGAGCGATTGGAGAGCTCTAAAATTGCTTTTCAGCCAAAGGTTGTTCTGAGAAGACCTAAGATTTGGCCTCTTAAAATATTGAAAGATTTGAGAGTTTGGGCACAGAATTGGTTTGTGGGATCTGGAACCAGCTGGAATCTGCCTAGCTTTGTCAGTGAGTGGTGAAAAGCATTCTTTTGGCTGGGTTGCCATAGGGCTAAGGATGGCAGCGCTAGTTGTTTTGAATACCATGTTCCTTTGTTGTTCAGACTCTGACATCCTTCGGTTCTGTTTCTTTCCCTTAGACGTTTTCTTCTGCAAAGAATCCTCTCCTTGTCATTTGGTTAAATCCATTGTTCTATTTATCTCTGTAGCACTTCTTGTCAGCATAAAACCAAGTTCCATGAAGTTAAATGGGAGGAAAAAAAAAAATCTTCTTTCTTTTCTTTTCTTTTTTTTTTAAATACTCAACATCCAACCAGAATTTAACATTTCCTTCAAATTGTTAAAACTTTTTTTTTGGGGGGGGTATAGTTTGCAAATCTAGTCATTTAAAAACCTCTAATATCACACCACCACATTAAATAGAACCACCACATTGGGCCTGTTTAAAGTATAAGAAAAATCACTCTGCACCAAATTCAGTATCATACAAAACCAGCTTGGGCTGGTAATGGGAGGATAGTGGAGGAGGAAAATGGAAATACCAGGCATATTCCTGGCTAGTGCCTTTTACCTTGGTGGCTGGTTAACTCCTAAGGGAGTAGGTGGAAAGAAGGGACTCCCAGATGGGAGATGATTCTGATTGTCCTTATGGGGGGAAGAGGGAGAGATATAAAAGGCACATCAGAAGAGGTAGCTTGGGATTTTATGTGTGTGGGGAAGAAACCTAATAGGTCAGTGCTTTTTCCCATTAGGCACTGTGTGGGGATGGGGTTGGTGAATTTTATGCTACTGCCTACCTAACTCTCACTTTTCAGTCCTGGCACAAGGAGGGATTAATAACCTATGAGCCCCTTGGCATTATTAACCATTGTTTTTAGCACAAAATAGTTAAAACATTTTTTAAAAGGGTTCATAAATTTCACCAGATTGCCAAAAGAATCCTTGATCTGAAAAAATTTAAGAATGCCTGTCTTTGTTTGGTGGGAGAGAAAAAAAAAAAGAAGGATAAATCTTCTTGCATACTTTTTAAGTTGATTTTGAGGTCTTAAGAGGTATTTTGCTGTATGAAATCATCAGAGAACATTGCCTAAAGCTGTCATCTTTGTATTTTTTTTTCCTATGCCTAGTGAAGAGTTTTGAACATAATAAGTACTTAATAAATAAATGGTGATTGAATGAATGAATTGATCAACTTCCTATTAGCAATTAAAATAGAGTAAATATGCTATTTCACACTTTGCTTTCAAAGTACTTTCATTTAAAAAATGTTTTGCTGTTGTCTTATAGGGTGCCAGATGCCTGATACATTCAACTCTTGGTTTCTTATTACTCTACTTCATGTCTGGTAAGTGAGCCCTTGAAATAAGTTGACCACATGGGTTTTTTTTAGCCCTGCTGACTTGCAAGGTATAGACTATAGCAAGAGTGAGCATATAAAATGACATTTGTTCAGGCTGAAAAAACTGTTCCATTCATTTTCTTAACTGGCTTCTATTAGCAAATTTTTTTTTTTATTAAAGGTCAAATCATAGACTTGGAGAGAAACTTATATTTGTAGGATTTTCTGAAAGAATGAGTGCCCCAGTGAGCCACATTATCAGGGTCTTTGAGAGCCTTGCTGAGTCTCGGTGGAAAGTTCCCTTTAGCAGCTGTTTTAGGAAAGTCCTCATTTACGTAAAAGTGGTTTAAATTGTGAGAATTTGTGGTAATTTTCATTGCTGGTCATCAGAAACCTATAACAAATTATAGCGCTGACATTTATGCCTGGATCTCTACAGTGTGCACAGAGGCCAGGTATTTGCCAGGTTTGTTGCATGTAAAAATATTTAACACCTTAAACAGTATATTTTTCTTCATTTATGAAATCAGTAGCCAAAAAAAATCAATTTTTCATCTAATGTTACTTGCTGCTAAAGGTCAGAAGGATATAGTAGAGACACTGAAGGTGGGAGTGGGAAGTGCATTTATCAAACTGCCAGATCTGGGGAAGCCAAATTCTGTGGAACTAAGTTTACTGCTCTAACCAAAGGGAGCATCTGAGGAGCTTGTGGAACTGCTGCCTTGTAAAAGGCTCCTTGTCTGAGACAGACTCATAGGATTGACTCTTCCTGTGTTGAAAAGTTTCTTGGTTTTGATAGTTCCTGAAATGAATCTTACCTGCTGAAGCCCCTAAGGTTGAAGATTATGTAGTGGATAGCTTTAGGTTAAAGGCTATGGGACAAGGCCCTAAGTCATCAATAATTAGAAATGTGACTTTGGTGTTTAGTCAAGTGCAGTACTATTGAATAGCCAAGCCTTAGTGAGAAATGTGGGAGTGGGGGTTGCCAAGCAAAATCAGTGAGAAGAGAGATTACTTTATTGATATGGGTCACTGTGTATTCAACATGATACAGGGGAAAGAATTTTGATCTCAGGAGAGAAACTCAAGTTCTAGTTCTGGAGATTTCTTAAGATATATATCCTAGGGCTAGCGATTTCCCCTCTTAAAACCTTGCCTTCCCTCTTTGTAGAGAAGGGAGTTTGGCCATTTCCTTGGAAGAACAACTATATCTCTATACAGTGTTTGATATGAAGTTAAGGATGTGGTATTTCAGCTCTGACTACCAGCTGCCTCACCACCAGCTGGGATGCTCAGGGCTCTGATCAGTTTCCAGCCCATCCAGGATGAGCTGCTGTTGCAAGGCTGGAATCAAAATGACCATTCTTACATTTTTGTTAAGGTTCTTTCAAGTTGCCATAGTTTGGTTGATGAAACACTCTTTATGATGTTCATTCTCCTAATGAAATCTTAGTTGTCCTGGCCTTGATAAATGTTTGGCCATCTCTTCCCCACCACTCTACCTCCTTCCCAATCCATTTACCTACGTAGTGTCTTTTTTTTTTTTTTTTAAAACATAATATCTTAACATAATGCCTATAATGCCCAGTGGCCTATATGACACTTTACAGAAATTGCATAACTGACCATATAGCCCAGGGTACCAATACCTCTCTTCCAGGAGCTTGTCCTGTCATAGACAAGTAGAAGCCAGGCCAAGAATTATTAGTGTTTGGAGGAGGTTCGTGGTCAACTGAGATGGCTTCAGGAAGGGCCTCGCCCAGTAGGTCTGTATTTGTGGGTCCTGTGACCCTGCATTCTCCAAATGAGAAGCAGGATTGGAGCGTAAGTAGGTAGAGGAAACCAGGCAGAGATAGCCATGTACACAGCCCCGGGAAAATGACAGCTTGCCAGCCAACAAATAAATAACCTCATTCATTTCTCACACTGCCGGCACTTGAGTGCAGCCATGCAGGCTTGATTTGTTTGGCCTCCAAGGAGAGCAGCTAGTCCAGCCGATGGCAGGGTAAGGATTCCTTCCCAGCAACCAGAGTGACAAATCTACCTAAGTGCCCACAATCTTTACACTGAATTCCAAATCCAATCTGGGTTAAGCGGCTTAGAAACTACTGCAGGGGAAAATGAAGGCCAAAACACAACTGGCATTGTCAGAGAGGCCAAATAGAGAAGGGCAGGATGCTGCTAGCTGCCAAGACATGGCAGGAGGTCAGCTTTAGGAATAACAAGAATACTTTCCTTCCAGATTTAGTCTGAAGAACTTAGGCAAAAAGGAGAGAATTCATAGCAAGAAAACCTCCTGCCATTTCTAACTCTGCAGAAAAAAAAGTGGTTTTAGTCTGCCCCCTACTCATTCTACCCACTAACAGTGAAGGGATTCTGGACCACTTCTCTGTTGTCACATGGATATGAACATCATGCAGATAGAGTGGGCATTGTTATTTCAACAACTAGTTAGAAAGATTATTTTCTTTTCTTTTAATCATTTTTATGGATGCTTTCCCCCTTTACTTCTCCCTCCTTTCTGTTTCATAGAGCATTTTAGGCTAAATTACAACTAGAACTTGAACATGATTCTCAGCACCATTTCTCAGTGTCCACATACCCTGCTCTGTCATTAAATGTGAATAAGAAGGGATTTCGGTAGATTTTTTTTATGCTTACATTACTTTGCCCCTTAAGGTATGAAATTAAATGTCAGAAAATTCTAACTGCAGCTATTTTTATGCCCAGAAATGGCTCTATTTTCTTTTTTTATTTCAAAATTTTAATGAATTTTTCTTTTCTACCATTATCCTAGAAGTATTCATATTACTGGCCTTTTTGTAATATTATTTATAGGTTCCATCAATATATTTCAAAAAACCAGAAATGTTCTTTGGACAGATCAGCTTTGTAAACACTTATTAAGTACTACTGTGCGGAAGACATTGTACATGCTAGGTGTGAGGGATATAGAGATTAAGCATAAAATGGTGTCTGACCCAAAGGAGTTTATAGTCTACTTGGGGGACCTACAATATACAGTACAAGTTGATATGTTTCCTTACTGTAAGTAGAGCCTTATCTAAAATCTCTAGGTTTTTTTTAAACTAGGAGTTAAAGGAATTTTAGGCTCCTTAGTTCTTATATTTTGTGTTGTAGGTATATTTTGATTTGACATTTTTTTTGTTTTTTAATTTAATTGTTAGTAGGTCAGTAATAACATGTGCTTCATTTCTGTCCTTGTAACATGGATGTCTTAGATTTGATAACTTCCTAAGATGTTTTCTTGCACTAGAGTGCAGTGCTTTTAGTATTATGTCTCATTTCCCTTACTTTCTCACTGGCTGGATTCAACATCAAAACTTTAAAAAGCAATAGAAATTGTGTCTTTTAGTATTAAATGCTCAGTAAGTATTTGACGAATTGAACATGATTATTGTTGTTATTGAACGTTTCCTTTTAATATGTGATTGGGAAAAGGTGTATTTTGTGTGTGTGTGTGCGCGCGTGTGCGAGTGGGTGTGTGCGCACATGCACGCATGCATTGAATTCTTAAATATGGCTTTCATTGTAATTTGCCAGAAACATTTTTTTCCCATGGGAACCATTCTCTGAAATATTAACATAAATGAACAAGGGAAGATATTTTGGCTTACTAGTGTTGAGTTTATGTACAGGTTTTTAGGAGTTATGACAAAGAAAAGTATATGCTTTTTAGATTGTGATACAATCTAACTTATCTCAACACATTAGAATAGGATTGAGCTGAACAATCATAGTATTGATTAAAAAGCCAAGAAAGCAAATGATACTGGTTGTTAATCTTCCATCACTTGGACATGAGCTTTATGCGGTTTTTGTTTGTTTAAGGAACATGAAAATAGATGAGGTCAGTTTTTCTCATCTGATTAATATATTTTTGCTGACTCGGATGGTCCCCTTTATAATTGTTAGTATATATTTTCTTAATATTATTTTTGTTTGGTACCTTTAGATAAGGCAGGAGGAAGGGTTTTCGGAGGTAGTTGACACAGTGCATAGAGTGCCAGACCTGGAGTCAGGAAGACTTTTCTTCCTGAGTTCAAATCTAGCTGTGTCCTTGGGCATCTCTCTTCAATCTCACTCTGTTTGCCTCATCCATAAAATGAGTTGAAGAAGGAAATGATAAAACATTCCAGTATCTTTGCCAGAAAAATTCCAAATATGTTCACAAATCACAATTCAGACATGATTGAAAAGTGACTGCACACTGTTTTGTTTTTATATTTCCTTTATTTCTGAATATTTTCTTTTCCCATCAAGTCATACCTTATGACAAAGAATAAAAAAAGGCCAAAAAACAATTCAGCAAAACTAACCCACGCATCATCAATTCTAATACTATTCATAATGTTCCATATCCTTAGTCTCTTACCTCTTCAAAGAGATGGATTCACAAAATGCGCTATAAATTTTGTTCCAATCCCTCATTTTTATTCTGCACATCAAATTGTGACAATTTGTTTTCTTATCTAATCTGTCACTTTTTTGTTTTAATATATTATTTAACCTATTCACATATTAAAGTTATTAGAGCTAAGTTTATGTTTCATTTGTCTTAGTTTTTCCAAATTAGGATCCCTTCCCCCTCTTCTTCTGTAAAGACAGTATATTAACCTTTCAATTGTTAGCTTAATCTATTTTAAAACAACCCTATTCTCACTCATTCTTTTCCCCACACTGTCAGAATCCTCACCCCTCACAATTGTTACCCTTTTCCCTAGATTTAGAGTTTGCTTATTAGTTCCTTTTTCTATCTAAATATTCTTCTTTTTTTCTTTCAAGTAGTAGTCAAGTAAAATCTCCTCTCGTTTCCCACCCTATACCTTGTGTTATTATTTAAAATTTTTATTTTCTGCTCCATTTTCTAAAAATTGTTTTCCCTTCTCATTCTTTTCATCTTTTCTCTTTACTTTTATGACTCTCATACTTATTTATTCTTTCCTTAGTCTCTGCATTCCACATGGAATTAACATTTCTAAGGAACTTATTTTGAGTCCCATCTTCTAAACAATTTCTCCGTTATTGCTTTGTAGATCTTGCCCCCTGGCTTCTGTTCTTAGAAATTCCAAGTCTGCATGTGATAGGGAGGATAGAAATATTGCTGCATGGTAGGAATTTTCCCGTGTTCCTGATTATACATTATACATACCCTTTGCCTTTTCCATGATAATTTTTTTTCCCATTTTCTATGAAATTTCCTCTCTAGATCCATGCTCTTCTCCTCTGGGGCTCATTTGTCCCTTCAAACTCTGATTCTTCTTTGCCTTAGGCAGGATGAGTGCTTTCTAAGTCCCAGATCCATGTGAGATTATATCCATTGTAAGGTTTCCATCTTTTAAAAATGTTTCTCCTCCCCATGGGAGCAAACTTCAGTGGTATGGAATGGAAATGTTATGCCAACCCTTCTTCTCAGCTGGATCCAGAACTCTTGCTGCTCTCCTATTTGTTTTTAGATACTGCCATTTCTGGGTTTGGAAATTGGGTTCCTGAATGACTGTGCTCATATTCAAGTCTTCTCACTCTTAGGGCTAACTCTCAGGTCTTTGAAAGGATTGGACTAGATCATATCTGAGGTCCTTTCCAGCTCTTAATTTCATAATTTTCTGAATTGTGGTTAGTTTTCTTTATATTTAATACCAGTTAGAACATGGCAAATATATGAAATCAAATGAGTCAGATGAGAGAAAGGAATCAGTCTGCATTATAATGTATTTTGTAATTCTGCTGTCTGTTGATGGATCCCACACAAATTGGTAATGTGGAGGTAACATGAGGATGTTGAATCCTGATTTTTAGTTATTGAGCTTGAATTATAACCAGAGATTCATCTTCTCTACAAAGCTCCCATTTCAAAAATAGTCTTAATTTTCTTGAATTTGACTTTACTCCATAATTTCATTGCCTTAAGATAACCATCAATTGGGATGGTATCCATGGAAGCAAGGGAACACACTGCCTTGTGAAACAGAAAACATTTCACCTCATGTCTATGGTGTTAGAAAGTTTATGGTCTGAGAAAAGCTGTGCCTTTTAAACCTCAGGGGCAGGTGCATTAACAAACTACCAAACTTTCAAATAAATGAATTCCATTACCTCACTATTGCTGTTGATGAATTGGCCCCAACAGAACTTATGCATCAGAGCACATAGCTAATCTTTTCAGGTGAAAGGCCAACAGGAATGGTGTGATTAACCTCCAGAAAACCATATGAGAAATGAATGTTTACCCAGTTTTCTTGGAGTTGAGTATACAGTTCTTTCAATGACCAGCCCTGTCCTTTTCCAAAAGCAAATTTCATAAAATCATAAATTGTCAGAACTAGAAGATACATTAGAGATCATTTAATCCATCCACATAATGAATCATAAGGCACTCTTCTTGCCCTCAAAACTCTCATTAGGAGCCATTATTCTCTAGTCCAGGATCTTACCCTGATTCATTGTGTGACCGAAGGACAACTTCCTTCTCCTTTATAAGCCTCAATCTGCCTCCTCTTTGAAATGAAAGGGTAGGAGTAAGTTATTTTTAAGGTCCCTTCCAGCTCTGGTACCCTGTCAATTGAACACTTTAAAGCTCTCTTGTTTAGGAAAAAGGTTTGGGAGGAGGTAGTAAGGGGTGAATAAGAAAAGGAAGAAGGGATGAAAAAAACTTCCTCCTTTCATTTTGACAAGTATGTATTTCCAGCTAGAGGCTGTGTAGAGTAACTGGCAGACTGATGTAGAAATCTGTTATTCTTATGACTTCTTGTAAAATGAACAGAAACTCTTACTTTGCTATTATCTTTACTTAAGCTCAAACCCTTTTAACAGGTTTCTTATACAGCTACTCTTTTTCCAATTTATTATTCACACATCCAGAATAATCTTCCATGTACTTAAGTTTTTCTTATCTTTTCAAAAATCTTTATTGACTTTCTGCTGTCTACCAAGTAGAAATCAGATTTTTTGTCTCATCATTCCAGGTGTCACAAGAAATGTTAGCTCATTTGCTTCCTTTCATGCATTCTGTCTTTAGCTAGACTGGTTTCTTCTCTGCCTTCTGAATAAATTGCAATTTATCCTACTTCAGTATCATACTTTGTATGCTTTTGGATTCCCCTAATGTTGAATTGCTGTCTATGTGTTTATGACCTACTCTTTGTGTCTTCCGGGTTTTATAATCAATAGTAACCTTCTCCCTGCAAACCTCTTATAATATTTTGTCTTGTAACTTGTTAAATAACTTACCATATAATATTATGTATTGTAATTATTTCTTTTTAAAATAGTATTATGTTTTTCCAGATACATGCAAAAATAGTCTTCAACATTCACCTTTGCAAAACCTTGTGTTCCAAATTTTTTCCTCCCTCCTGCTAACTATATCTACCCCCTCCCTAAAACAGCAAACAATCTGAAATAGGTTTAACATGTACAATTCTTCTATATATATTTCCATATTCACCATACTATGTAAGAAAAATCAGATCAAAAACAAAAACAAAAGCCCTAGGAAACATAACAAAAGTGAAGCAAAAAAGGTAAAAATATTATATGCTTTGATCCACATTCAGTCTCCATAATTCTCTTTTTTGGATGCAGATAGCTCATTCTGTCACAAGTCTTAGAATTGCCTTGACTCACTTCATTATTGAAAAGAGCCAAGTCTAGCAGAGTTGATCATCACTGCTGGATCAAAGGGTGTACAGTTTTATGGTCCTTTGGGCATAGTTTCAATTGCTTTCCATAATGGCTGGGTAATCATTTTTCAATTACCCCAACAATGTATTAGTGTCCCAGTTTTCTCACATTCTTTCTTATATTTATCATTATTTTTCCTGTCATCTTAGCCAATATGGTAGGTACAAAGGGATACCTCAGAGTTGTTTTAATTTGTATTTCTCTAATCAGTGGTAATTTAGAGCAGTTTTTCATATGAACAGAAATGTCTTTAATTTCTTCATCTGAAAATTGCTTGTTCATATCCTTTGACCATTTCTCAATTGGGGAATGGCTTGATCACAGTTATTTCTTTGTGCTCACTAGTGCACTAAGCTTCATAAAAGCAGAGTTTATATGTTTAATTTTTTTTCTTTTTTTGCTTACGCAATTGGGGTTAAGTGACTTGCCCAGGGTCACACAGCTAGGAAGTGTTAAGTGTCTGAGACCAAATTTGAACTCAAGTCCTGATTTCAGGGCTGGTTTTTTTTTTTTTTTTTTCAGGTCCTTGTTTTCTTTAAAAAAAAAAAAAAAAAAAAAAAAAGCACCACCACCCAAGTATTCTTTCTCAGCAGTCCAGTAAGCTGTTATAAAACAAGTATTATTTTTTTATAGACAAAAAAATTATCAAAACTGATATTACATTAAAAATGCATGATGCCATGTACTCTCTGCTAAAGTTAAGGATTTTCCACTTTGTAAAAGGGAAGTGTGGGAGTGTTTTCTCATATCTCTTCTCTAGAACCATGTTTGTTTTTTGTAATGTCATAGCATTCACTTTTGATTTTTTTTGTGTGTGGGTGTTTTTAGAAAGCCTACCTTAAATAAGAAATATTGAAAGGGTGATATTGAAAATTAGAGGGAAAATAAACTGAAAACTAAACAAATTTATAGAAATAATAATTTAAACTTAAAGCTGATTCTTTGAAAAGACTAATAAAACTGTTAAATCTTTTAAGTAATCTGATTAAAAATAAGATAGCAGAAAATTAAAGGAAAGTAAATGAGCAAGGTAAAATAACAAAACCAGAAATATGCTACCAAAACTTAGAATAAAAACAAAACAAAATATTAATATTTTTAAAAATGTAATATATTAAAACTAACAGGATACCAGATAAGAGAGCTTTATTAATCTGATCTCAGCAAAGAAATTAGAATCAGCCATAAAGGAATTACCAAAAGATTGCCTAATAGATTAACAGAAAAATTCTATCAAACTTTTAAAGATTTCCTAGAGGTATATTCCTGGGCTAGTCCCTTACCCCTACATAACAACAGCCAAAAAAACTTTTAAAGAACATTTAGCAACAGTACTACATAAATTATTTTTAAAAATTGAGAAAGCATACTACCTGACTCCTTTTATGAGACAAATTGTCTTACTACCTAAAACCAATACAGTAAAAAAAAAAAAAAAAAAAAAAGCACAGGATATAAAGTAAGTATAGAAGTAGATTCTATTATTGTTATTGTTTATTATGTTTATATATTGTTATATATATAAAATATGTTATATATAATATTTATAACGCAAATATTGTTAATGATTATTGATTTAAAAATTTATGCAAAATCATAGCAGAGACTATAGTGATTTATATCAGAAGTCATCATGGCCAGTTAGATTTAGAAAGGATTTTTATAGGAATAGTATACTATCCTTATATACTATTACCATTAGAGTAATCAACATAATTAATCATAAGAAAAACATGCAAAACCACATGATTATTATAGCAGATATAGAATAGGCCTTTGGCAAAGTATAAACTCATTTATGCTAAAAACCTTATAAAGTATAGGCATAGAGTCTTTAAAAAAAAAAACATATAAAAATCTAACCCAAGCCAAAAGTAAATATTTTAAACAATGACAATAAATTAGAAGCTTTCCCAATAAATATACAATAAAGCCAGGGTACTTATTCTCCCCACTTTGATATAGTTGTAGAAATTCTAGTAATTCTATAAGAGAGAAAGTTAAAGGCAAAAAAAATTGGTGAAGAGGAAATAAAACTATCCCTATTTGCTGGTAGTTTATTTTGAAAATTTTTAGGAACCAGATTGGTGGCAGGGGCAGAGTCAAGGTGGTAGAGTGAAAGAAAAAAAGTGTCAGGAGCTCCACTCTGCAAACTCCTCCAAATAGATCTAGAAAATGCATCAGACTGAACCCTGAGGGGGAAATTCAGAAAATGGTACAATGAGTCCTTTTTCTAGCACAGGTGGGCTTACAGACACAGACGGGGGGGTGGGGTGGATATTATAGAACATGGGATGACATGGGATGTAACATGAAGCACTTCAGCACTCAGGGAAAAGCTGTGCACTAAGGCAAAAAGAGGTACCGAATGCATCTTAGGACTGAGTGGGAACAGGTATAAGCTGGTAGCTTTGCCACCCACAGCTCAGTCCTAGATCACAGATCCAAGATGGCATGAGGAGGAGGTAGTGTCCCCAGGTAGGGAAGCTTTTGATTGAGTATGGAGAAGAAAATTCAGATGCCAGTGGTAGCAGTGGTGGGGCTCAGGCTGTTGAACAAGGTAGAGTAGACTGCAAAGGAGTAACCAAGGTAGGAATCCTAGACCAAAGGGAAGCCTACAATTATGTCCTTCTGAGCTAACAGATCTTCCTAGCTGGTTAATAGGAGCAGAATACAGTAGTAGATTACTTTTGCACAGACCCAGACCCAGATCTAGACCCATGTCAGGAACATGTAGTGCTCAGACCAAGGAGGCAGCAAAGAGACAGATTTGAATCAGATCACTTTAGTAAAACTGAAAGCTCATAGGTCCAAACTTCTCTGTGAGATCTTGGAATAAATAACACAAATCTCAGTAACAGAAGAAAACAGTAACGGTTCAAACCTTATTTCCAGAAGTGTGATTAAGTTGAGCCTTAACAACATCAAGTCCAAAGTCAAGGAAGCAAGCTGGAAGAATGAATAGACAAAACTAGAGCTCCCTCATAATGAGCTATTATGGTGACAGGAACACTCAAAACAAAGAAAAGAATTACTCAAAAACATCTACAAGGAAAACCTTAGAGAAAAATACAAATTTAACTAGAATTATTGGAAAAGATGAAGCAAAAATTAATGTTTTTAATGGAATTACTTGAGAAAAAACTGGAAAAGAAGTGAGAATGATGGAAGAAAAAATTAGACTGGTTTGATATAAAGAGTACAAAACTTTGCCAAAGCAAGAAACTCCCTAAAAATTAGAATGGACCAAATAAAAGTCAGTAACTTTATGAGGCAACAAGAAATATTGAAGCAAAATCAGAAGACTGAGAAAAAGAAGAAAATATAAGCAATCTTACAATAAAAAGAACTGGCCTCAAAACAAATTGAGGAGAAAAAAAAATCTTTTTTTTTTTTTTTTGGTAAAATTTTGAGTTCCAAATTTTCTCTCTTCTGCCCTCTCTTTTTCTCATTCCAATAAAATTTCCAATAAATACAGATATAAAGGAAAGAGGATACCTGTTCTTTCTGCTTTCATGTAGTTCTGGAAATGCTAGTAATAGCAATGAAAGAAATTTAAGACAAAAGATCAGTGAAAATCCTAAGGAACCAGATTAGTTGAAGGGGCAGAGCCAAGGTGGTAGAGTGGGAGGAATAATAAAAAGTTAGATATGGATTATATGTGGGCAGTCATGTAAAATGTTTCCATATTGATCATTTTGTGAAAGAAGAAACAGAACAAAAGAAAAAAAACCATGAAAGAAATAAAGTAAAAATAGTATTATTCAATCTGTTCTCCATCAGTTCTTTTGAGGAGAAAAAAAAATTAAGAATCATACTACCTGAAAGCCATAACTAAAAAAGAGTATAGGCAGCATATTTCAGGAAATCTTGAAACTGCCCGGATCTCTTAAAACCAGAGGTCAGAATGTAAATAGATATAATCCAGTGGTTACTTCCTGAAAGACATCCCAAAATGAGAACTCTCAAGAATGTTATAACCAAAATTCAGAGCTTTCAGGTCAAAGAAAAAGATTAGCACTATAAAGGAGCAGAAAACTTGGACTATGATATTCCAGAAGCATAATAAACTCTTATAGACAAGAATATTTTGCCCAGAAAGACCTATTATAATGCTTCACAGGAAAAAAAAAATGATACTTTAATGAAATAGATGACTTCTAACCATTCCTGATGAGAAGATTAGAGCTGTATATAAATTTTATGATCAGGAATTAAGAGAAAGACAAAAAGTTAAACATGATTAAACGATGAAAAAGGTCATAATAACAAAGTTAAACATGATTAAATGATGAAAAAGGACAAAATAAGGGTAAACTGCTTACTTTATAATATGGGGAGTTGATACTATCATCATTGGGGTCATAGGTAAGGCCTAAGAATTTTTTTTTTTTTTTAAATGTCTTCAAGTTTTAAGAAAAGAAATCCCAGTAAACTTTGGATGGAAAATGGCGATCTGCATCCAGAAAGAGAACTGTGTAATTCAACACATACTATGTTCCCTTTTCTTTTTCTTTTTTTCCTCTAGTGGTATTTCCTTTTTGCTCTGATTTTTTTTCTCCCAATATTATTCATTAGGAAATATATTTTTAAAAATGAATATATGTATAATTAATTTTTTTTTCATTTAAAAAAGAAAAGAAAAAGAGAAAGGAGTTTACTGTATAGGGGAAAAGGAAAGGGAAAGAAAATTATCTTATAATCAGGATATCCAAGTAGACAAATGAGGAGATAGGGTGCAAGAAACAGGTGACACTTGAACTTCATTTTTTTTTTTAATAATAGCTTTTTATTTTTCAAAATACATGCAAAGGTAGTTTTCAACATTCACTGTTGCAAAACCTTGTGTTCCAATTTTTCTTCCTCCTTTCCCCCACCTTCTCCCCAAGACAGCAAGTAACCCAATATGTGTAAAACATGTACAGTTCTTCTATACATATTTCCAAATTATCATACTGTATAAGAAAAATCAGATCAAAAAGGGAAAAAAAATGAGAAAACAAAAAATAAGCAAACAACAAAAAAGGTGACTATCACTATGTTATGATCTCCATTCGATCCCCATAATCCTCTCTCTGGTTGCAGATGGCTCTCTCCATCACAAGTTTATTGGAATTGGCCTGAATCACCTCATTGTTGAAAAGAGCTGTATCCCTCAGAGTTGAACATCACATAATCTTATTGCCGTGTACAAACTTGGTTCTACTCACTTTATTCAACATCAGTTGAACTTCACTCTTATTAAAAGAAGAAAGGGAGGATGCACACTTGCATGTGGGTATGCACAAATACATGGAATTAAGTACAGAACTACATTTCACTCAACAAGGAAATAGGAGAGAGGGAAGAAGAGAAGGTAAAATTAGAGGAAGAAAAGATTAAAGGAGAGATTATTGTTGTTCTGTCATTCAATTGTGTCTGAGTCTTTGTTAACTTGTGGACCATCCTCTCCAGAGATTTTTCTTAGCAAAGATGACTGATTTGCCATTTTCTTCTCTAGTGGATTAAGGGAACAGAGCTTTAGTGACTTACCCAGAATCACTACAATTACTAAATATATAAGATCTGATTTGAACTCAGGACTTCCTTACTTCAGGCCCAGTACTTGGATTAGTCCTAAGCAAAAAAGTTATTAAGAATATACACAAATATAAAGTTCTTTTTGAGGTGTCAAGAAATGGGAATATTCAGGGGATATCTGTAAATTGGAAAAATCAAGTTTATCACCTATAAATGTGGTAGAATATTGTTATGCTAACTCTTATCCTCTCCTCTCCTTTTCCTTTCCTCTCCTGCTCCTACTGCTGTTACTGCTTCTTTTTTCTTTCTTTAAAAAATACTGTTTTTTATATGAGATGACTCTACAAAAGGAGGAAGGGGGGGATACTGGGAAAAATTATGATGATATAAAAAAAATAAGATATCAGTAAAAACTTGTTTTAATATATATATTTCCTACCCATAGATGTAAATTTATATGATGTGCTTTTCTTCCAATTTTTAAATGATATAATCTTTGATATGCAAGTCACATTTCCATTTTGAATTTGTTATGGAATATGGTTGGTCTAAGCCTAATTCTTTCCATATTGCCATCCAGTTTTCCCAGGAGTTCTAATCAAATCTAATTGTTTTTTTCCTAGATAATTTATGTTTTGTCATTTGTTATTGAACAGTGGGTAATTCATTACTTCTTATTCTCCCTTGCTGAGTTTCTTCCACTAATATACTTTCCCACTTTTTAATCAATCTTAAATGGTTTTGTTGATTGGTGCTTTCTAATATATTTTAAAGACTCGAAGTGTTGCTACCTCCTACTACTAGAAATTTTGTTATTTCTATTTTTAAATTATTTTTATTATTTTCTTTGATATATCTTATTTCATATAATTTTATGAATTTTATGAATCATATGAATTTTACATTTCCCCAGCACTTAGCCTACTTTTTTGGTACATAGTCAGGAGGGAATACTTGTTAAATGAATGGATGAATGAATGGATGAATTCAGTAGTCAAAAAAATCAACATCTATTCACCACTTACTGTTTGCAAGGAACTGCAGTAAGCTTTGGTGATACAAATATAAAAAGGAAACTCAAGGAGTTTACATTCTTATTATTATTAAGATATATGCTCATATGAATATATACTGAATATCTACAAAATGAATACAAGTTAATTTTCAGGAGGACAATTCCTAAAAAGATGGAGAAAATTTGTGAAGTGTGTGGCACCTAAGCCGAGGCTCAAAGAAAGCCATGGATCCAAACAGGTGCGAATTGAGTACAAAGACATGGAGCTGGGAGATGGGAGTATCTTGTGTAGGTTTAGTAGGAAGTATAAGGAGAAGAGAACTGAAAGCAGCCTACAACTGATTGCCTTTCCCCCCCCCCAGGATGTGTCTTGTCCGGATGAAGCAGGAAGGCCGTTCAGGGAACTACATGTGTCGCATCATAGTTCATTTTATGTGGGAGGACGTTGAGCAGCGTGGCAGAGTCATGGGGGTAAGTGGGTTTGGTCAAACATGTTTTCTAAAATCTTCCAGTCCATGATCATGATTTGCCTCTGTCAGATCAGAAGCACCAACTATCTAGGAAAGATTTCATTTCTCTCTGTTTTTGAATTGCTTCCTGAAAGACATAGTTTGCTCTGACCAAGGGATTAATATTTCAAATTAATTAATTAATACTACTCATGGTGATTAACATGTAAATTATGCCCTGGACAGCTGAGAATTCATATCACATCTTATCATAAGAGGTTAGGGGAATGCCTTTGGGCCACAAAGTAGGGCACTGCAGAGACTGAGGTTCTTCTAACATACCCTAAGAAGAGGGGCTGCTATGAAATACCAATCATTGTGGCTGACAAGATAGAAATAATGTTCATTTTAAATGATGCAAGCAGGAGCCTAGCATTTCCAACAGGAGTGGTTGTTCAGCATGCAGCATGAGCCTGAGCTGCCTCCACTAATCTGAGAATCCCCATGATGTGGTATAGAGAACTTTAAACTTTCCTGGGTTCCAGTCTAGGTTTTGCCCATTGCTAGCTTTGTGATTAATACCTTACCTCTCTAAGTCTCAATTTCAGCTGCAAAACAGGCCCAATAATTATTGCTCTATCTTAGTCTTCTTCACAGATCTGCTTTGAGAGACCTGCTTTGTTTGTGCTGTACTGTACAGGCAGACCTGGCCTTGTCAGACTGGGCAAGGATGTCTGCTCAGGCTCTCCTCTGTTTGGGAATTGTTGACACCAAGTGCTTCATGAGTGAAATTTTTGTTGTGTTCTAAGTGTTTGCCTAGGTCTGTGGCCTTGGTGTGCTTTTGGTGCTGTGGTTCTTCCTGAAGAGGACAAATACAGTTCCTTCTGCACAGGCTCCATTCACTTTTAGGAACTACTTGCTTCTATTCTTTCCTTGTCTTGGCTGATGATCTTATTGAAGGAGATAAAAATGGATGCCATTACTTAGATATGAACTACTGCTCTGATTGCTTAAGCTGTTCCAGCAATCCAGAACTGAGCTCAACAAATTTTTCTTTGTTTCACTTAGATGCCATTCACTCATTTAAACTGTCAGCAAACCCATGTAGTCTAACTTAAACTTAGGCCCCTTTCCCCCAGCTATTAAACTATACTGCACTAGAGGTGAGTAGTGTAGTTGTCACTGGAGAGCATTCCAGCACCATCTTCCACCTGACAGAAAGGTCCTCCTGCTGCTTCCTTGCTAGTCTCCTCAGGTGAGCGAAAGAGCTAGCCATTCTGATTGTACACCTATGCCTCCCATCTCCTGTTGTGCCTGTTCTTTAATATTCTCTCTCTCTCTCTCTCTCTCTCTCTCTCTCTCTCTCTCTCTCTCTCTCTCTCTCTCTCTCTCTCTCTTTTATTTTAAGGATTCCAGCCAACTGTATATTGACTTGGAAAATCACATTTTAACATTATCTATATTCTACTGTATTTTTATTTATTATGGTAGATAAAACCCAATTACATTTTAATATGGTTTCAGCTGTATTCAGGAATGTTACAGTGATGTATTTTTTTTTCTTTTTTTATTAATTTTATAATTATAAATTTTTTGACAGTATATATGCATGAGTAATTTTTTTATAACATTATCCCTTGTATTCATTTTTCCAAATTTTCCCCTCCCTCCCCCTACTCTCTCCCCTAGATGACAGGCAATCCCATATATTTTACATGTGTTACAGTATAACCTAGATACAATATATGTGTGTAAATCCAATTTTCTTGTTGCACGTTAAGTATTGGATTCTGAAGGTATAAGTAACCTGAGTAGGTAGACAGTAGTACTAATATTTTACATTCAATTCCCAGTGTTCCTTCTCTGGGTGTAGTTGTTTCTGTCCATCATTGATCAGCTGGAAGTGAGCTGGATCTTCTTTATGTTGAAGATATCCACTTCTATCAGAATATATCCTCATACAGTATTGTTGTTGAAGTGTATGGTGATCTTCTAGTTCTACTCATTTCACTCAGCATCAGTTCATGCAAGTCTCTCCAAATCTTTCTGAATTCATCCTGCTGGTCATTTCTTACAGAGCAATAATACTCCATAACCTTCATATATCATAATTTATCCAACCATTCTCCAATTGATGAATATACATTCATCTTCCAGTTTCTAGCCACTACGAAAAGAGCTGCTACAAACATTTTGGCACACTCAGGTCCCTTTCCCCTCTTTAGTATTTCTTTGGGATATAAGCCCAGTAGTAGCACTGCTGGATCAAAGGGTATGCACAGTTTGATAACTTTTTGGGCATAGTTCCAAATTGCTCTCCAGAATGGCCGGATTCTTTCACAACTTCACCAACAATGTATTAGTGTCCCAGGTTTTCCCACATCCCCTCCAACATTCATCATTATTTGTTCCTGTCATCTTAGCCAATCTGACAGGTGTGTAGTGATATCTCAGAGTTGTCTTAATTTGCATTTCTCTGATCAGTAGTGATTTGGAACACTCATATGAGTGGATATAGTTTTAATTTCATTATCTGAGAATTGTCTGTTCATATCCTTTGACATTTATCAATTGGATTTCTTATAAATTAGGATCAATTCTCTATATATTTTGGAAATGAGACCTTTATCAGAACCTTTAACTGTAAAAATATTTTCCCAATTTGTTACTTCCCTTCTAATTTTGTTTGCATTAGTATTGTTTGTACAGAAACTTTTTAGTTTGATGTAATCAAAATCTTCTATTTTGTGATCAATAATGATCTTTAGTTCTCCTCTAGTCATAAATTCCTTCCTCCTCCACAAGTCTGAGAGGTAGACTATCCTCTGTTCCTCTAATCTATTTATGATCTCATTCTTTATGCCTAAATCATGGACCCATTTTGATCTTATCTTGGTAAATGGTGTTAAGTGTAGATCCATATCTAATTTCTGCCATACTAATTTCCAGTTTTCCCAACAGTTTTTTTCAAATAATGAATTTTTATCCCTAATGTTGGTATCTTTGGGCTTATCAAACACTAGATTGCTATAGTTCTACCCTTTTTTGTCCTTTGTACCTAATCTGTTCCACTGATTGACTGGTCTATTTCTTAGCCCATACCAAATGGTTTTGGTGACTGCTGCTATATAATATAGCTTTACATCAAGTATACCTAGACCACCTTCATCTGCCTTTTTTTCTTTTCATTAATTCCCTTGAAATTCTCGACCTTTTATTCTTCCATATGAACTTTGTTGTTATTTTTTCTAGGTCACTAAAATAGTTTCTTGGGTGTCTGATTGGTATAGCATTAAATAAATAGATTAGTTTGGGGAGTATTGTCATCTTTATTATATTCGCTTGGCCTATCCATGAGCACTGGATGTCTTTCCAATTATTTAAATCTGACTTTATTTTTGTGGCAGCCTTGTAATTTTGCTCGTATAATTCCTGATTTTTCTTTGGTAGATGGATTCCCAAATATTTTATGCTCTCGACATTTGTTTGGAATGGAATTTCTCTTTGTATCTCTTGCTTTTGCAATTTGTTGGTGATGTATAAAAATGCTGAGGATTTATGTGGATTTATTTTGTATCTAGCAACTTTGCTAAAGTTGTGAATTATTTCTAATAATTTTTTATTAGAATCTCTGGGGTTTTCTAAGTATACCATCATATCATCTGCAAAGAGTGACAGTTTGATTTCTTCATTACCTACTCTTATTCCTTTAATCTCTTTCTCGACTCATTGCCAAAGCTAGGATTTCTAATACAATATTGAATAGTAATGGTGATAGTGGGCAACCTTGTTTCACTCCTGATCTTTCTGGGAAAGGTTCCAGTTTATCCCCATTACATATTATGCTTACTGATGGTCTTAAATATATGCTCCTGACTATTTTAAGGAATAGTCCATTTATTCCTATACTCTCAAGTGTTTTTAGTAGTAATGGATGTTGTATTTTATCAAATGCTTTTTCTGTATCTATTGAGATGATCATATGGTTTTTGTTAACTTGATTATTAATATGGTCAATTATACTAATAGTTTTCCTAATATTAAACCAGCCCTGCATTCCTAGTATAAATCTTACTTGATCATAGTGTATTATCCTGGGGATGATTTTCTGAAGTCTTTTTGCTAATATCTTATTTAAGATTTTAGCATCAATATTCATTAAGGAGATTGGTCTACAGTTTTCTTTCTCAGTTTTCAACCTACCTGGTTTAGGTATCAGTTTAGGTATCAGTCTGTGTCATAAAAGGGGTTTGGTAGGACTCTTTCATCCCCTATTTTTTCAAATAGTTTATATAACATTGGAGCTAATTGTTCTTTAAATGTTTGGTAGAATTCACATGTAAATCCATCTGGTTCTGGGGATTTTTTTGGGGGGAGTTGATTAATAGCTTGTTTTATTTCTTTTTCTGAAATGGGACTATTTAAGCAGTTTACTTCCTCCTCTGTTAATCTAGGAAGCCTATTTTTTAGAAGTAGTCATCCATTTCACTTAAGTTATCAAATTTATTAGCATAAAGTTGGGCAAAGTAATTCCTTATTATTGCTCTAATTTCCTCTTCATTGGTGGAAAGATCCCCCTTTTCATTTTTAAGACTAACAATTTGATTTTACTCTTTCCTTTTTCTGATCAGATTTACCAAAGGTTTATCTGTTTTATTGGTTTTTTCATAAAACCATATTAATAATCAAATTAATAAAAACCATATGATCATCTCAATAGATGCAGAAAAAGCATTTGATAAAATCCAACATCCATTCCTACTAAAAACATCTTTACTCATTCTCTTTGATTCATTGGTTGAGATAGGGGAGTTGGAATACTCCTTGTTCCTCATTGCCACTTTCACATTCTCTGTGTTTCTTCCATTCCTTAGTAACCTCTGTCCTCGGAAATTCATGCAGTTCATCTTTACTGCTTCAAAAAAGAAAAAAAAAACCAACAACAAAATTTTCTCGTAGCTGTTGTCATTCCCCTTCCTTCTTCAAAGAATTTGTTTTGCAACTTACAATTTTCTCTCCTCAACTTCTGTTCTCATGTTAGGGAATTTCAGTATACATTTTGACTCTCCAATTATCCTATTCACTTAGTTCCTCAACCTATTTACTTTTCATGGCCTATTCTTTTACCTCACTTCAGCTACACATGTAAATGATCATAGCCTTGATCTTTCCAGGACCTACAAATGTAATACCTCTATGTTCAAGAATTTTGAAATCCCCTTCACTGATTGTAATTGGCTTTTAACCTCTTCCTCCACCTTCCTTTACCAAACTGTACTCTTCATCCACATTATGATTTACAATCCTCTTCTCAATTTTCTCCCAGGACATCTTCCTATATTAGCCACTATCCTTTTTTTTCTAATCTTAATCCTTTGGCAAAGCAATTCAGCTCTGCACTGTTCTTTCTTAAATCCCTATTTCTCCTAATCATTTCAGCAATTGTTGATCCTTTTTTCTCTTAAGACCAATGATACTGAAAGTATCTTATACTTTGACTTGCCTGTGAAGTGGATGTGAGTGAAGCAGAAGTGGGCAAAAGTCATCAGCCTTGCTCTCTTCTCCAGAGTCACTGAAGTCTAATGGTAAGGCAGAGGGTAAGACAGGTGGCCATGGTCCAGGATGCAGTGGGTAACCTTGGCCTTTCAGAATTCCCTTGTCAGTTATTCCTGTCCAAGCCTCAACCTTGGATCACTCTTACCATTCATTTACCTTTGTTCCTACACATGTGTTGAAAAAAATTGGAGAAAATCACACATTTCTTCTAGGTTCTCTGTAAGTTTATTTATATGAACTCAACTAGGTCCTCACAGCTTCTGGGCAATCCTACTATTTTCTCTAATCATTTCACTATCCCACTCTCCATACAACTCTTCCATATCTTTTTCTCTCTTTAAACCTCTCATGGCTTCCCCTTTCCCTATTTTCTCCATTGAGAACTTTGTCTCATGTTTTTGGATAAAGTGAGACCATTTTTCATGAGCACTCTCTTTTCTTCATCTCCTGTGTCTTCTCTCTTTCTTTATGCCTGTCTCATATGGTACAATGACCTTATTCTTTGTCTAGGTCAACTCCATGCCTTTTCCTCCAACATGTGACCTTCTTTCTCATCTTCTCTCTTTTATTTATTTTCAATCTCTCTCTTTCTCTACTCCCCCACTACCAACAAACAAGCCCCTTGTCTTCCCATCCTGAAAAATCCACACTTGACCAACTTTTACTCCTGCAAACTATCATCATCCTGTATATTGTGTCTCTCCTCTGTTGCTAAATTCCTCAAAAAGTCCCATTCACAATAGGTATCTCTGTTTTCTCTTTTCTTTTTATCTCTACCTGTTATAGACTAGCTTCTGAACTCATCATTCCATGAACACTGCTTTTTCCAAAGTTACCATTCATTTCTTAGTTGATCAATCTGATGACCTTTTTGTAGTCCTCATTCTCCTTGACCACAGACTGTGACTCTATTGATCACTTTTTCCTCCTTCATACTTTTTACTCTCCAGGTTTTTAGGACATCACTTCTGGTTTTTCCCTTTGACCATTTCTTCTCTGTCTCCTTTGTTGGATGGTACTCCAGATCACAGCCTCTAACTGTTGGTGTCCTGCAGAGCTCTGTACTAATCTCTTTTCTCTTCTCTATATTTCTTTTCTTGGGGATCTTGTCTCCTTTGGGTTTAATTACCATCTTTGTGCTGATGTTCGCAATTAAACCTTTTCTGCCCCAGTCTCTCTACTGACCTCCAGCATCTCATCTCCAACTGCCTTTCAGATATCCATCTTTCATCCCTGGGTATTTTATCGACTGTTCCCCATTCTGGGAACCTGCTCCTACGTCTCATCTGACTATTAACCTTCCTGCCTTTAAGTCCTAACTAAAATCCCGCCTTCTGCAGGAAGAATTCTCTGAAATGTAGTGCCTTTTGTCTCTTAATTATTTTCTCTTCATCCTATATATACCTTATTTTGTATATATTTGTTTGCATGTTGTCTCCCCCAATTAGATTGTGAACAGCAACTCTCTTTTATCTCTCTTTTTTTTTTTTTTTTTTTTTAAATCCCCAGCACTTAGCACAGTGCCTGGTTCATGGTGAGTGCTTAGTAAATATTTACTGATTGTTTAAGGCCCATTTACTAACACTTGCTTGTAAGATTATTCAAAGTAAGGTGTGCTTTAGTGATCATTGCCTCTGAATGGTGTATATCAATCTGAACAAACTTCACAGGTTCCAGGTTACTTATGCCTGCCCTAGAGCAAAAATTTTGCCCAGCAAAAGATAGAGATGACAAACCCATTGTCATTCCTAGCTCATTATTGACTTCTGTATATATTGAATCATAGTAATACCCATGTAATTTTTCAGGAATTACTCTTTTTCTTTTAATATGCAGCCTAATTTATCTGTCAGTTTGGTTTAGATGTATATCTCCATCTACATCTATACTGCAAGGTATAAATTAGATGATCTCTCAATGTTCTGGAAAACACTAATAAAGTTAGCATTCATTGACATACCTATGAAAAATAATGTTGGAGTCATATATATTTGAAGCAATTTCAAATTATTATTTCTGCTTTTATTATTAATTACTTGCTTTCTCTATGTGATAAACATGTAGAGGAGAAAGATAGATGTTCACTAGCCACATCTGGGCAAATGTGGATACATATGGGACACTCCAATTTCTGTTCTGTGGAATTTAATGGGTCCATTAAAAGAACTATGAAAATTTGAAACACATTCTGCCTGGAATGCTAGGATATGCTGCTGTCTGTTGCAGTTAGGCCTTATACCCAGGTCTTCCTTATTCAGAGGCTGCTTCTGGCCAGTATGTCATGTTGCCTGAAAGGAACCTTAAAGACCATTCAGTTTAGGGATTTTAATCATTTCTGTGTCAAGGATTTTTGTACTATTCTAATGAGGCCTACACATAATTTCCCAGAATGTTTTAAAATAATTTAAGCAAATGCTTAATTTCATGATGATGTTGATTATGAGGATGATAAATAGCATCTATGTAGTGTTCTGAGGTTAACAGAGCACCTGATAAGTATTATATTATCTTCACAACAACCTTGGGAAGTAGAGAATATTATCCTCATTTTACAAATGAGAGAACTGAAACCCACAGCAGTTAAGTGATTTACTCAGGATTACACATTTAGTAAATGTCTGAATTTGGATTTGTATCTGGGTATTCCTGACCCCAAGCCCACACTTCTATCCATTGTGCCACCTAACATCTTCCTGTACTCTGAAAATCCCAGAGTATGAACCCTGAATCTAGTCTAGAAGGGGAAAAATCTTGTTTAGGATGACAGAGCAGATTAATGACAAGGCCAGCTCTTGAACTCAGTTCTCCCAACTCTCAGAACTGGGATTTTTAATTACATAGTAAAATTGGAATCGACAAATTTCAGCATTTGGGTCTGGATTGTTACCTTCTCTGAAAGTCTTGCTTGTTTTCTCTTCCTGAAATTTTCCTTTAGCACTTTCTCTGGTCTCCTTATTTGCCTCCCCATCACCTTCTACTTGTCCACATTGTTTCCTCCAGTAGATTATAAGCTTCTTCCAGATCAGGGTCTCTTGTTTGCCATTCTTATATCCCTCAGCACCTCTCAAAGGTCTTTGCACTTATAAATGTTTGTTGAATTAAATTGCCAAAGGAGTCTTTTAAATAAAGAGCATATGCATTTAAGTGTTAGTTTAGAAATCACTAACTACTTAACAGGATTACAGTATAAGCCAATGGGAAAATATTCTTCAGTTTACAAAAATTTATACTGTAACAGCTTTCATGTAAAGTGAGGCATGCTCATGCAGCTGGACCAGAAATCAAATGCTGTCTTGTGGCAGACAGAATTAGCTTTGACATTTTATCTGGAAAGTTCTGAGGTTTTTTTTAAACCTCATTTGAGATTCAAACATATAAATTAGCTGCAGAAATGAAGTTCATCATATCACCTCATCTGGTCTTGTTTTATTTCATTAACTGGTTCTTAAAATCCTTTGTGAGCCACATTGCAGCTGAAGAGGTTGGAGACCTTTTTCCTTGGGCTCTTTGCCCCACTCTTGAGTGTTGGTAAGAGTTGAGAACTAAGACTTGACACAGCTGTAAAAACAGACAGCGCCTTTGGCCTCGGCACTTTCTCCATGTGCAGGCTGATTTCAGATGTACATTTCACTTGCTGCCTCTTGTACTAATGAAGTCAGTTTCTTTTGGTGGGTGCTTGTAGCCAGGTGTGTCCAGTCCTGTGGTAAACTGGTACTCCTTACTCCAATTTTCCATTTGTGACATTTCAACCTAACTTTAAAAACAAACATAAAAATTAGCTTAGGGTAGTGGCTCAGAGTGTTAATAGTAACATTAGACTGGCTAAATGACTTCCCCTATGTTTTACTCTGTCCTGCCAGACATCCCCACCTTCTAACTTACAATGAGTATGTTCAAATTTTCCCAATGTAGAGAAGAGCCTAGGACTAAGTAATTGTTGCTATTTTTTCCCTATCAATGTTCCTGAGCATCTCTGGGGTCTCTCTAGGACTTCCAAAGAATTTTTTTCTAGGAGAAGCCCCATGGATAAGGAAAAAGCCTGCCTTTGAGGCATTTTCTCCTGCTTTTCAACATTGTCCTAACACAGAGCTTTAAAGTGTGCTTTAGCAAGCAGAAGTAAAATTTTGTAGGACAACTGGAAAACTTGGAGAAGAAAACTCTAATTTCCCCCTTCCCCATATTTGTTTTTTTTCTCATGCCTTCACATTTTAAAATACATCAAGCAGAATTTTATGAGAAAATTAGATTAGAATAACATTTTTATGTCCTAAACTAATAGAGTACTTTAAAAAGGTATTATATCTGGGTTTTTCTACCTCAGAAACTTACTAGCTATGTTGCCATGTTCCCCAGAATTTATCTACTTTTTTGGTGAAGGGAAGTGATACCATCCTGTATATTTCCCAAAATAATGAAATCCACCATTATTTCTCAGTATACCTTGCCCCATTCCCTTCAAACTGAAGAAAAACAGTCAAAAAAACCCTTTTGAAACAGCAAACCACATCTGTCAGCATGTGATACATTCTGTACTCAGAGTCATCTACCTCTCTGCAGAGAAGACATACATGTAATTAATTAATGTATGTAATTAAATAAGAGAATATGTGGTCACCTAATTGCTTTACCAAAAATATAAAAGTGAAAATGATCATTATAATAAAAAATTTTTTTAAAAGAGTATGAGCACCTTCATTTTACAGAGGGAAGTACAGAGAGGGAAAGTGATTTGCATTTTTAAACATGAAGTATTTATTGTTTTTATAGTGTTTTATTTTTAATGTTTTTAATAGTATTTTATTTTCCCAAATACATGTAAAGATAGTTTTCAACATTCACCATTGTAAAATCTTGCATTCCAAATTTTTCTTCCTTTCTTCCTTCCTCAAGACAGCAAGCAATCCAAAATAGGTTAAACATGTACAATTCTTTTAATGTTTTTCCATATTCATCATGCTGCACAAGAAAAATCAACTCAAAAGGGAAAAAAACAAACAACAAAAAAAGATGAAAATACTATGCTTTGGTCTACATTCAGTCGCCATAGTTCTCTCTGGATATGGATGGCACTTTCCATCATAAATCTATTGAAATTGCCTTGAATCAATCACCTCATTGTTGTAAAGTCCAGCACAATTGATTATTACATATCATTCTTGTTATTGTGTATAATATTGTCTTGGTTCTGCTCACTTCACTTAGCATCAGTTCATGTAAGGCTTTTCCATGCTTTTCCAGCACTCATTTTAGATCCCAATATTTAACAAGCAGCTATTTTTGACTGTTTTTCTTCAGTTTGAAGGGAATGGGGCAAGGTACACTGAGAAATAATGATGGTGGGAGTAGAATCATCCCACATATGCATGGAAAGAACAGCACGAGCAAAAGAAATGGGAAGGCTGGAAAATATAAGGCATGTTGGGAACTGTGAGGAGTCCAATTTGACTACAAATGTCGAGTGTGTATAAACCAAAAGACTCAAAAGCTAGAGTGACTTTGAATGCCCCCCTCCCCAAAAGAGCAGGGACTTCATTTTCTAGACAGTAGGGATACATTGAGTATGGGTTGAAATAATGAGAGATGTTATTTTTTGAAAGTGAAGTAACAATGTGTTCAGCTTATTTTGCAACCAAAGAAGGCCTATTTCATTTTTAAAAAATTATTTATTTTTAATATATATTGCTTTATATGAATCATGTTAGGAGAGAAAAATCAGAACAAAAGAGAAAAACCATGGGAAAGAATAAAACAACAGAAAAAAGAAGTGAACATAGCATGTGTTGATTTACATTCAATCTCCTTAGTTCTTTTTCTGGATGCAGATGGCATTTTCTATCCAAAGTCTATTAGGATTGCCTTGGAAGAAGGCCTGATTCATTAGGAAGATATAATGACAAGCCAGAAATAGACTGCAGGTCAATTTTGAAAGGTACATGCTGATTTTTTTATGCACTTCAAAGTTAAAAGCATTTGTGCATAATAGAAATTCTCAGTTTCATGTATAGTCTCCATCTTCTGTTCTACTTTAGTTATGGAAATGATAGTTTTATTTGTTGTTGGTGAAGTACAAAAAAGCCCTTTTTTTAAATTGGAAAAAGAAAAAGATACGATGTTTTGTTGGGGAAAAGGAGAATATCGAGGCAAGAATTAGGGTCTGAATTATGGTGGTGGCCAGGAGAATGGAAAGATTGACATGGAAGATACTGTAGGAATAAAATAACCAGAACTTCTTGGTTCATTAAATATGAAATGTGGGGACAAAAGAAAACGCAAAGAGTTTCAGATTTGGGAGTCTGAGTGACTGGGAAAAGGTACTGCTGCTAAAAGAAATAGAGGCATTGAGAAGTACTGGTTTGGAACTGAGATGATAATGAGCCTTTGATGAAGATGTCAAATAGACAGAAATGCATGATAGCTCCAGGCTAAACACAGAGAATTGGAGACAGCTACCTGGAAATAATAATAGCTGAAGCATTTTATATGGTGTTAGTAACTATCACTAGTATGTTTCACTGTCAAGAGTTTTGTTTTTTGAGCATCATTGCCAGAACTTACCTTGTAGGAATCACCAATGTTTTTATGGACTTTCTTCTTAATTTTTTCCCTAAAAACTTGCCTCTTCTATTCTTATCAGCCTTCCATTATGGAATTTTTTTATTATTATAACTTTTTATGCATAGGTAATTTTTTACAACATTATCCCTTGCACTCACTTCTGTTCTGACTTTTCCCTTCCCTCTCTCCACCCCCTAGATGGCAGGCAGTTTTATACATGTTAAATATGTTATAGTATATCCTAGATACAATATATGTGTGCAGAACCGTACAGTTTTCTTGTTGTACCAGAAGAATTGGAATCAGAAGGTTAAAATAACCTGGGAAGAAAAATGAAAATGCAAAGAGTTTACACTCATTTCCCAATGTTCCTTCTCTGGGTGTAGCTGATTCTGTCCATCATTGATCAATTAGAACTAAATTAGATCTTCTCTTTGTCGAAGATGTCCATTTCATTATGGAATTTTTCAATAAGCTTTTTCCTCTGACATACCTGGACATAATTATCCTCTTCCACCAGATTCTTCTTCTCCCCATATGACTTCTCTGTCAGATCTACTTTGAGTTCCTTTACCTCAAAAGAAAAGAACTTGCTAATGGAAAGTTAGAAGGGAACTGAAGCAACTCTCTGATCCACTTTTGTCACAGAGAAGGGGAGGGACTTTTCTGAAGTCTGGTGCTAGTTAGTATCCCTCTCTTGACTTCGTCTTTGCTTTTCTTTGATGTACTATGCATTCCTAAAATCTCTTACATGGTGAATGTTCTTTATAGCCTTTGTTTTGTTCCCCAGGACATCCCCAGTGAGTGGCATTATCCAAAGCTAGGATTTTCCTTCCTTAGACAGAAATTCCAAACTTGAGACTACCGTTCTTCCCTTCTTCTGATTCAGAACTTCTTTCTCTTAATGGCTTACAACTCCTAGAAACAAAGGATTAATATAGCTTTTAGAAAAATATAGAAATGGGAATATTAGCATTCTGAATTTGTTTCTTGCATATTCACATCCTGAATGCTTCAAAATTGTCTGATTTTTGCCTCCACTGAGTTTACAATTATTTTACACACTATTGGGTTATGTTTTTTTAAGAGTGGAGGAACACTGGGGCTGAGTGCCGGGCCCAGCAGGGCTGGGCTGGGAGACTAACAAAGACTTCATTGTACCATGACCTGCAAAGCTAATAAATGAATTCAGGAGACACCTAGATGTGTTTCTAGAAGGGGGGAAGGAGGGGTCTGGTGAAAAGGCAGAAAGGTGGGATTAAGATAAATTAAAATGGGGCCAGCATGTTGGTGAGGGGACAGCCACTTCCTGTTCCTTAGATTGCTTGAGGTTTTTAACTCTTCCTTACTTCAGGGATTGACTTGAGAGTTAAAGCAAAACTAGTCTTTACCATGTACCTTACAGACCTTCCCTCTCCCTGCTCTTCAGTCATGAAAAGAATTTGGTTGTAAGAATATTTTAGATGGATATGGCATTATTCATTCCTTGAAGCTCCCTCCACTGACTGTTTCTTATACAAATTTTAGAATAGGTGGGGCCCCAGCCCTCTCATTTTAGTGATGAACCTGAAATCAGAGATTGACAAGTTGAAAAGTATACTGCAGGTTAGATCATCTAATTTCTAGAGTAGTAAAACTAATTAGTCTAGAAACTTAGAACTCAGGTCTCCTGATTTCAATCCAGTGTTTTTCTTTCCACATTGTGAGCTTAGAGATGTCCATTGCTAAAGTTTAGGAGATGATTGTGACATAAATGTTGAGAATTCCAATTGAATGATCTATTCTCCAAAGGGTCATTTTATCACTCCCTATTCTGCTCTGATAGAAATGGCTTAGTAGTTAGCACTGCTTTTCATCTGTTTAGGCATTTATGGGCAAGTACTGTGTGTTAAGACTACGTTTAGCAAATGGTAGGTGTCCTTAAAATAAATGTTCAACAATGGTAGTGATTTTGACTTTCAGAGCTGGTTAATTGTAACTCCTTGCTAATATTGTGTGAACTTAATATGATTGTAATGCTCTATTTTTTACACCAATCCAGAACCCCAATACTTGTTTGGCTTCAATCTCTGTACCCCAACAAATTCATGTGATGGCCAGTGGCTGTAAAATTTCATTGTGTTAGTGAAAATTGAAACTTGTCTTTGATTTGTTTGTTTAACAGCCAGTGGATTATTAGAAAATCAATTTCTCTTCTGTTTTCACTAAAATGATCTTTGCACATTAAAGTAGATTTGAGGTTTGTGTTTTTTTCCTTTTCTTTCGACAATTATGACATACATTGGTAATTGTCCTTATTCTTAGAGCCTTGGGTTTTCACATAATTATTTAATCTGGGAACTTTAAAGTTGCATATTTTATCACAGTCATGCTGTCCTTTATTGTGGCTTGAAGTGCAGAACTTGGGAGACAGGAAGCCCTGTGTTCTAATCCTACCACTGATATTAGTTTTGTAATCCTGGGTAAACTATTTAATTTGTAGATTCTTGTCATCTGTAAAATACTGTCTGTCTCTTAGGGTTATTATGAGGATCAAATGAGATAAAGCACTTTATAAATCTTAAATTGATAGGTAAATAGTTATTAACATTTGAGGTTAAAGGGAAGGAAGATGAGGGAGCAAAATGAGTATAGACATTATAGCATTAAATAATATAGTTCATTATATAGAAATTACTACCATTATACAGAGTAGCAAACTGAGACTCAGGATGGGCTCATGACTTGTCCAAGATCTCATGGCTACTTAGTAACTAGCTTAGACTAGAATTCAGTTCTCTTGATTCTCAAATTAAGGGCTCTCTGTGTTACACAGAGTTTTCCCCATTGGCACCAAGCTCAGTTCTGGGCCCTTGTCATTGGCCTTCTTAATCCCTTTAGGATATTTTAATCATTTAGAATATTGGCTTAAAAATTAGCTAAATGGTCAGCACAGCATATCATAAAATCAGCCAGTAAAACTTTTCATGGAGGTGTTTGTGGATGGGAGGAATATATCTATTCATCTATCCATCTATCCATCCATACACACAAACATTCTCTCTCTCCCCCTCTCCCTCTCCCCCTCTCCCTCTCCCCTCTCCCTCTCCCTCTCCCCCTCCCTCTCCCCTCTCCCTCTCCCCTCTCTCCCCCTCTCCCTCTCCCCTCTCCCTCTCCCCTCTCCCCCTCCCCCTCCCTCTCCCCTCTCCCCTCTCCCCTCTCCCTCTCCCTCTCCCTCTCCCTCTCCCTCTCCCTTCCCTCTCCCTCTCCCTCTCCCTCTCCCCTTCCCTCTCCCTCTCCCTCTCCCTCTCCCTCTCCCTCTCCCCTTCCCTCTCCCTCTCCCTCTCCCTCTCCCTCTCCCTCTCCCTCTCCCCTTCCCTCTCCCTCTCCCTCTCCCTCTCCCTCTCCCCTTCCCTCTCCCTCTCCCCTTCCCTCTCCCTCTCCCCTTCCTCTCCCTCTCCCTCTCCCTCTCCCTCTCCCTCTCCCTCTCCCTCCTCCTCCTCCCTCTCCCTCTCCCTCTCCCTCTCCCCTCTCCCTCTCTCCCTCTCCCTCTCCCTCTCCCTCTCCCTCTCCCTCTCCTCTCCCTCTCCTCTCCTCTCCCTCTCCCTCTCCCCTTCCCTCTCCCTCTCCCTCTCCCTCTCCCTCTCCCTCTCCCTCTCCCTCTCCTCTCCCTCTCCCTCTCCCTCTCCCTCTCCCTCTCCCTCTCCTCTCCCTCTCCCTCTCCCTCTCCCTCTCCCTCTCCCTCTCCTCTCCCTCTCCCTCTCCCTCCTCCCTCCTCCCTCTCCCTCTCCCTCTCCCTCTCCCTCTCCCTCTCCCTCTCCCTCTCCCTCTCCCTCTCCCTCTCCCTCTCCTCTCCCTCTCCCCTCTCCTCTCCCTCTCCCTCTCCCTCTCCCCTCTTCTTCTCCCCTCTCTCCCCTCTCTCTCCCTCTCCTGTTGGCTTTCTGTTTTAGGCTGCCCCTTCCCAGCCCCCAGCCTTCTGGAGGGGACATTGTACAACTTTCTTCCATAGTCACTTTTCTCTTCCCTTTTACTGGAGGGCAAAACCAGGGCAGAGAAATCATTTTTATTCACTTCTGAAAGGTTACAGTAATAAAGAAACTCTTGTTAACATCAGAGAACGTTGCAGCCAAGAGTTTTCACAGTCTGGTGTTGTTTATTTTACATGTAATTTGGAACCTTCTGCACTCTTAAAATATTGGCACGAGAATGCTTTAACTGTTGAAGTACTTCATTGCATGCAACAAGAGTTATGGTGTCCCAGGGGCAGCCAGGCCCCAGAGAGCAGTTTTTCCTTATTCTTGTTAGAAAGTGATATAAGTTTCAGTGTGCCTCTGTTGTGTGTGCTTGTGTGTGCATGGATCTATACAGGGACAAGTATATGTGTGCATTGTGTACATATGCATTTGGTAGTATTTTTTAAGAAGCTGATATTCAAAGTTGAAACAAGTTATGGAGGGAGGCTGTACATTCCAGTAGAAATTCAAACAGGATAAGAAAACCAGGGTTTCTAGACAAATTTTAATAGGGAGAAAGAAATACTGAAAAACTGGAATTAGTGCAGAAGAGAGTGGCCAGGAGTGTAAGAGACCTGAAGATCATGTTATGTCAGGATTGTTTGAAGGAACTGGTGATATTTAACCTGGAATGAAGAAGATTTAAGGGGGAATTTCTTGCTATTTTCAAATATCTGAAAGTCCCATGATAGAAAAAATGGATTAAATTTGTTCTGCCTGATTTTTTTTTTTTTAAGAAGGCAGTACTAAAAATGATATAAATCATTGGAAGGCAAACTTCAGCTCACTCTAAAGGGAAGACAGAGAATAAAAATATGCTTTGTGCCAAGCACTGTGCTAAATGGGATTTTTAATTTTTAAACAGATATGGCACTTCTTATGTAACTAGAGCTGTCCAAAACTAGGAGGAATTTCCTTGTGAGGTAATGAGTTCTAAATCACGGAAGGTGTTCTAGAAGAAGTAAAACCACTGTTTTTCAAAGATATTGTGAGGAAGAGTCCACATAGGGATTTCACTAGATAACTTCTTAGGTTTGTTCCAATGCTGAGATTCTAAGATTCTCTTATTTTATGCTTCTCCATCCCCATTTATACACTGGAGCATTTTGAGCAAGTCCTTTAGAGCCTCTCTGTGTCCCAATTTCCCCATCTATAGATTTCAGAAAATGATATGCTCTTGCTACCTAGAAAGATATGAGAACAACCTGGATTGTTGCATCTGCTATGAAAACTAAGGGGGAAAAGGATCAGGTATTGGTCCTGGTGAAGGCTTTGGATCTCCCTTGGGAATAAATGACCTGGAATGAATTTTCCAATACTATGTGCCACTCTTTACCTTGATGCTTCTCAGATTCTAACTTTTTACTCCGTTGCCTCTTCAAACATGTTACTTGGAAAGTAAAAGCACTTTTTCTTTTTGAACTTTTGCTCCCTCCTCCCGAGAGGGAAATTTCCATTAAAGTAATAAAGAAAGGTGTAAACTGTGTGTGTTGCTCCTTCCCCTAGCTCTGGCCTCTTGTTCTGGGCCCTGGAGTTGCAGACTTGGTACAGTGTGCTTATGTTGTATAGGTGTGTGTGAGGGCAGAAGATGGTATTTAATCAGATCTTTAGGAATCCTTTATCCATTCCTTCCCTACAAAGTCCTTAAACTTTACAATATGGCTGAACCTCCTTAGGATCATTCTTTTATTTTTGTGATTTCCTGTATACATATTTATGATTCTGTTACCACTGCTTCAGAGACAGCTGTTGTTATACTCCACTCAGCATTAGATAGTGTTGGGTGAATGAGGAGGGCAGTGAGGTGGCACAGTGGATAGAGTGCCAGGCCTGGAGAAAGAAGACTCACCTTCAGACACTTAGTAACTGTGTGATCCCAGGCAAGTCATTTGGCCTGATTACCTCAGTTTCCTCATCTGTAAAATGAGCTGAAGAAGGAAATGACAAACTACTACATTATCTTTGACAAGAAAACCTCAAGTGGTGTCACAAAAAAGTTGGACACGAATGAATAATAATGGCAACAGATGAATAAGGGACATCTAGATCTTCAAAAGCCAACGTTATCCTTCAGTAGAGGATAAAAGAGGTGAGTCCTCTCAAAGTGGAAGTTAGTGAATGGTATTAGACTCAGTCAGAAAACTTGGGTTTGAGCTCCATCAGTCATTTACCAGCTATATATGTCTTTGGCTTAGTTTTCTGATCTGTAGAAGTAGGTTGATAATCTGTGTGTTACTGATTTCACAAGTCTATTGTGAGGATCACATAAGAGATAATATGTGAAGAAATTTGTGACTTGTAAATAGCTATGTAAAAGAAAAGTTAATATAACCTTCTTGCCTATCTTCTGGACTCTTATTTCCCCACAGTCTAGGAAGATTTGTCTCCCAGTTTTAGTCTGTGACAGTCACAGACTAGAAGGGGTAAACTTAAGGTTTAATACCACTTTAACTTGACCTTATTTGAAGCATCTTCTGGGAATGGAATAATGTATATGTGGGGGGAAGGAAGATAGAAAGAATCTACACATCTATAAATCCCAATGCTTAGCACATTGCTTGGCATATGGCAGACATTTAATAAATATTTATTGACTGACTTCTCAGATCCTAACTCTATACTCCAGTCCCTTCACACATGTTACTTAGAAATGCACTTTCTTTTTCTTTTTGAACTTTTGCCCCCTCTTTCCAAGATAGAAATTTCCATTAAAGTAATAATGAAAAGTATTAATGAGGTCCTGGGTCACTAACTGGGGTTGACAGAGAAAGCCTGAAGTCCTGATAAGATTACTTTCTGAGGCAAGTAGGTAAGGGCACTGATGGGGATCAGCTCAAAGCTGCCTTACAGTTCTATCCTCTATGGAGATCTTGGGTAATCCTACTTTACTATATTCAACCAAATGTCAAACTTCTGAGGATAAATTTTTCCCTATAAATCTGTCCATGGATTACACATTTTTGCTGAATCTCTTTTAAATTATCCTACCACAGCCTTGTGGTGTCTTTCTTCTCTTCCCTTCTCCCATGCCTTATGTTGTCTTTTCCCTCATTATAGCTAGTTAACTGTTTTAGGATGCTAAACACCTCTATGGATTTAGCTGGTCATACTCCCACTTCATGGTGTATTCCATTTCTTCTGGTTATTTGTGAGTTCCAGTGGGGAACTTGTCTTTTCCATTATTAATTGTTAAAATCAATTTCCTTGCTATACTATATTCTCTCCCAAAATCTATTTCTTATTTACCACTCTTGGGGCCTATTTCACTTCTTCATTTTGTTTGTAACCTCTTCTCATAAATAAATGTACCTTTTGGAAAGAAGAAAGGCCATTTGAATTCTTCACATATGAACTGCTACCAAACTCCAGTATTTGGCATGCTTACTTCAGTCTCATCACTGACTGCTTAATCCTGCCATATAAGAGATTATGTGAATGAGGTTCATAATCTGATGGTCAATTGTAGGAATAGTTTCACATGGCCATGATGGCCCTTGTCATAACTGTGAGAATGACAAGATTTGTCTTTGCTACCTGCTCCAAGTGCTCTTATGAGATCATAAAATGTCAGGAACCTTAGAGATTATTGAGTTCTCCCCTATTTTATAGGGGAAAATATATTGAGGTCTACTGTAGCTAAGGAATTTACCTCAGATCACATTGTCAGTGACAGAATCAGAACTAGAATTCAGAGCTCCTAATTTTCCTAAAAGGGCTTTTTTCATAAAATATATACCTATAAAATGGGGATGAGAATATTTTCATGGAGAGTTAGGATGATCTAGTGGAGAGAATGCTGTTTTTGGAGTCAGAACCTATTTAACTTCAAGATTTCAATCAAGACTCAACTCCCCAAAACTTTGAAAAGTGGTGTGAAATGGCAGCTCTTTTTGTAGCAGCAAGAAACTGAAAATTGAGTGAATGCCCATCAGTTGTAGAATGGCTGAATAAGTTATGCCATATGAATATTATGGAATATTATTGTTCTGTAAGAAACGATCAGCAGGATGATTTCAAGAAAGGCCTGGAGAGACTTACATGAACTGATGCTGAGTGAAATGAGCAGAACCAGGAAATCATTGTACTTGGCAACAGCAAGATTATGTGATGATCAATTCTTTTTTTTCTTCTTCTTTTTTTTTTTAATAGCTTTTTATTTACAAGATATATACATGGGTAATTGCACTGATAATTGCCAAGCCTTTTGTTCCAGCTTTTCCCCTCCTCCCCACCCCCTCCCTCAGATGGCAGGTTGACCAATACATGTTACATATGTTAAAGTATAAATTAAATACAATATATGTATACATATCCAATTAGTTATTTTGCTGTACAAAAAGAATTGGATTTTGAAATAGTGTACAATTAGCCTGTGAAGGAAATCAAAAATGCAGGTGGGCAAAAATTAGGGGTATTGGGAATTCTGTATAGTGGTTCATAGTCATCTCCCAGTTCTTTCGCTGGGTGTAACTAGTTGAATTCATTACTGCTCCATTGGGATAGATTTGTTTCATCTCATTGTTGAAGATGACCACATCCATCAGAATTGAGTGATATCTCTTTTCAACTTTGAGATGATTTAGTTCACATTTGAGATGTGATGGAGAGCTATCTACACCCAGAGTGAAAAAGGACTGTGGGAACTGAGTGTAGTTCACAATATAGCATTTTCACTTTTTTATTGTTTGCTTACATTTTATTTTGCTTCAACAACTGTTTGGATGTGTATACATATATTGTATTTAATTTATACTTTAACATATTTGACATGTATTGGACAACCTGCCATCTGGGGGGGAGGGGAAAAATTGGAAAAAAAGGTTTGGCAATTGTCAATGTTGTAAAATTACCCATGCATATATCTGGTAAATAGAAACTATTAAAAAAAATTATTTTGCTTCTCTCTTTTTTTTTTTCTGGTTTGATTTGATTTTTCTTGTGCAGCAAGATAATGTATAAATATGTAAGCATATATTGGATTTAACATATATTTTTACCATGTTTAACATATATTGGACTACTTGCCAAATAGGGGAAGAGGTGGGGAAAGTGGGGAAAAATTGGAACACAAGATTTTGCAAGGGTTAATGTTGAAGAATTATCCATGTATATGTTTTGAAAAATAAAAAAGCTTTAATTAAAAAAAAAAGAAAGAAAGAAAAGAAAAATGGTGTTTAAGGATTGAGCCAAGATAGCAAAGAATAGACAGGATTTTGACCTCTTCTTGGTTTCCTTCAGAATCAACACCAAATCAAGCTTCTGAATGAATTCTGTAATGACAGAATTCACAAAAATTCATAGCATAATAATTTTCCAGCTTAAGATATTTTGGAAGAATTCCAGTAAAGATTTGTCTCAACTGGGAAGGGGAGAACACAGCCTGGTGTAGAGAATCTGTTGGGAGCTTTTAGTCAAAATATAGCCGCATTGGCTACTCTGTTCTGGTTCAGAATGCCAATAGATCATCAGACCAGGTGTGAGATTCCTAAAGCAACTACAGAAGACAAATTGTAAACTCCTGAACCTTAGCATAACAGGTGAGACTTGACCAGGCCACTCAGTACAGAAGGGAAATCTGCAGCCCTAGTCCCAGCAAAATCAATTAGAAGCCTTTTAGAGGAAGCTCATGACAGTGTCCTAAAGGCAAACTTCAACCTTTAAAAATGAGCAAAAAAGCAAAAAGAACTTCTACTGTAGAGAGCTACCTTGGAGATGGGAAAGACTAGAAGACAAATACAGAAAAGGACAGCAAAGATAAAATATTTTCAGGTGAATCCTCAAAGGGGGAATCTCCAGTTCAAAAGGCACTCTTAGAAGAAATAAAAAAGGATCTTAAAAGAGAGATAAAATAAAAATAGGGAAAAGAAATGAGACTATTGCAGGATAGTTATGAAAGTTTTTTATTTTGGGGGGGAAGCCAATACCTTGTAAAATAAAACACAGAAATTGAATGAAGAAAACAATTCCTTAAAAAATAAATTTGGTGAAATGGGAAAAAAAAAAAAAAAAAAACCCTGAAGAAAACAGCTCCTTAGAAAATAAGATTGGTAAAGTGAAAAAAAATTCACTGAACAAAACAACTCTTTTAAAAATACAATTGGCCAGCTGCAAAAGGAGGTTAAAAAGCTAACCGAAGAAAATAATTAAAACTTAGAACTGGACAAATGGAAGTGAATGACTTATGAGACAATCAAATCATTACAATCAAACAAAATTTTTAAAAAGTGAAAAAATAGAAAACAAAATGTAAAATATCTTATTGGAAAAGAAACTGACTTGGGAAATAAATCCAGTAGAGAGAAATTAAAAATTATTGGACTAACTGGAAGTCATGATGAAAAAAGAGCCTAGAAAAGTGATGTATTAATTTGTTCCCCCAGCTTTCCAGACTTCCCCAGGTAATTTCTCATCATGTTAGGCCCCTTCAGATTCCCTTACTTCAGTGTGAATATATCTGCTCCTAGTCCTGTGATATAGGATTGATCTCTACTTGATGGCTATATGCTTCTCTGATAAATTTTGTATTGAGTTAATGTGTTCCTCTTCTCTTGCTCTACATCCCTTTATCCATTTCACTCACTCTCACCAGAAACACTAGCAATCTTACAGAGGGTTTCTGAAGTTATGCTTTAATTCAAAAAAGCCATTCTAAATAGGAAAAAATGCAGGCCATGAAGACATTGTTGAGATGGTAGGATTTTAAGCACTTTTCTACAACCCACTATGTTTAAAAGAATCTACTTGACTAGCCTTTAAACCCAAATTATTCTGACGTTCATTAGTCACAGGCTCAACTTAAGCTTCTTTATCATGTTGTTGAGTGTAAATAACAATTGTTTTTTATTCTGGACAGAAACTCTAAAGATCTCTTCTGCCCAGATTGATATCTTTGGACTCTATTTTGTCTCAGTCCTTACTTAATCCTTAGTCATTGAATGAGCATGACTTTGGACAAATTGAGACCTAGGAAAGACCTTGATTTAAAAAGGACAAGCTCACCTACTGCATCCTGGGCCATGGTCAGTCTTCTTGACCTTTGTGTTATCACTGGACTTTGGTAACTTTGATGACGTTGTATTGCTCTGCTTCATTCAATCCAACTCACATGCAAATCAAACTATCATGTTCATGATGTCACTGGTTCTCTTCAAGAATTAAAGATGAATAATAAAAAATATGTCTGAGAGCATGTTTAATAGCCACTTAGTTATTCCCCATGTATGGTAATTCGTGGCACCACTAGAGGGCAGTAGCAGTAGCCTTCTAAATCAGAATTCAGAATTAAAAAGGACCTTATATCATCTAGTTCAACCTCCTCATTTATAGACAGAGAAACTGAGGCTCCGAGAGGGCAGATACATAAGGTCACATAAACCAGCATTTGAAGTTGTGATATTATATAAATGAAAACCTTGATGAGCTAGATGGGAATTGAAGTGGACAGCTTAATTCTTGGGCTTACATAGAAGTCAAGAGTAAGACAGAATCGGAGTTTTAGATTTAAAAGAGGCTTCAGTAGTTCAACCCATATCCCAGATAAATTGCTATGTAACATAACTGACAAATAATTCCAACTAGACCTCCAATGAGAAAGAACCTACCACTTTCTGAGGTGCTCTATTTTCCTTTTGAATGGTTCTAATAGTTAGGAATATTTTCCTGACATGTAGCCTAAAGTTGTACCTCAACCTATTGCTCCTTATTCAAAATTCCTTTGTCCATGGAGCCAAACAGAATAAGTCTAATGCCTCTTTCACATAGCAATCCTTCATGTACTTGAAGACAGCTATAATGTTCCCTCTCTCCTTGAACCCTCTTTTCTTTCTTTCTTTTTTTTTTTTTTTTTTTTGTTTTGGATAGACATTTCCACTCCCTTTAACATATCCTCATACGATCTGACAGCAAGGTCCTTTACCATCCTGGTTGACATCTTCAAGATGTTCTCCAACTTAGCAGTGAAAGTCAAATCCTAGAAGGTAAAGACAGACTCGGGACAATAAGTCCAAAATTCCAAGTTTAAGGTAGGTGTTAGTTGTAGCCACAGTGTTAACTTCCAGGTCTGTTATGAATAGTTCCAAATTTTTTTTAGCCTTATATTTCATTATTTTCCTTCATCTTTCCCTGTGTACCAAGCAGTTTGAACTATTCATTCTCCTTGTCTGTCCCTTTCTTCCAAATCTTTGTTAGTATTGGTCCCCATGGCTAAAATACTATCTTCTTTTCTGTCCATATATATGTGGACAGAATATATTGCTTCTCTCTGAATTCTTCTTTGATTCCCCCAGCCAGAAGTAATTTTCTTTCTCCTCTTCATGCTTCATATTTTGTTAGCTCTTTTATGCATTTATTCTGTAATTGCATTTTATTTGGCATATGTCTTATCTTTTCTATGAAATTGTGAGGGTTTTTTGAGCAAAGAACTTTTTTATTCTTTTTTTTTTTTTTGTACTTCATTGGGCCAAGCAAATATCCATATAATAAATAGATTTTTAGGAATTGTTTATTAAATTGATTTTAGTCAGTCTTATAATTTAGAAAGCACTTGCATATATGTTATTTCATTCCATCTTCAAAATAGCTTTGTGAGGTAGAGTAGGACAAGGATTATTGTACCAATTTTATGGTACAATGGTACAATGATTTGCCAAGAATCTTAGAAAAATGACATGATTTGCCCAGCATGATTCAGCCAATATATAGTAGTTTTAGAATTCAAACCCAGTTCTTTCTGACTCAACTTAGTATTGCTTTTATTATATTGAACTACCCAACATTATTCCCATCTTATTTGCTTATCCTTTCTTTACTCCTCCGGACTTATATTTGGTTTTTTGTTTTGTTTTGTTATTAGTCTAAATATGTGCAATTCTTGTAAACATATTTCCATATTTGTCATGTTATATAAGAAAAATCAGACCAAAAGGGAAAAAACAAGAAAGAGAAAAACCACCACAAAAAAATGAAACTACTATATGTTTTAATCTACATTCAGTCTCAATAGTTCTGCCTTTAGATGCAGATGGCTTATTCCATCCCAAGTCTAATTGAATTGCCTGAAATCACCTCATTGTTGGAAAGAGGCAAGTCTATCACAGTTGGTCATCACATAATCTTGTTGTTTTTGTGTAAAATGATTTCTTGGTTCTGCTCACTTTTAGCATTGATTCATGTAAGTCCATGCTTTTCTGAAATCAGTCTGCTCATCATTTTTTATAGATCAAATGTATTCCATTATCTTCTATACCATAATTTATTCAGCCATTCCCCAATTGATGGGCATCCCCTCAATTTCTAATTGCTTGCCATTACAAAAAGGACTGACAAAAACATTTTTTTCACATGTGAGTCCTTTTTCTTCTTTTATGTTCTCTTTAGGATACAAACCCTGTAGTGAGATTGTTGGATCAAAGGAAATGCATAATTTGATAGCCCTTTGGACATAGTTCCAAATTGTTTTCTATAAAGGTTGGATCATTTCACAACTCCACCAACAGTGCATTAGTGTCCCAATTTTTCCACATCTCCAACATTCATCATTATCTTTTCCTGTTATTTTAGACAATCTGAGAGATGTGAAATGGGATCTTAAGGTTGTTTTAATTTGCATTTCTCTAATCAATAGTGATTTAGACCAATTTTTCATGTGATCATAAATGACTGCATAAATTTCTTCATCTGAAAATTGTCTACTCATATACTTTGCCCAGTTTATCAATTGAGAAATGGCTTATATTATTAAAAATCTGAGTCAGTTTGCTATATATTTTAAAAATGAGGCCCTTATCAGAAACACTAAACATTTTTCCTCAGCTTTTTTCTTCCCTTCTAATTTTGGCTGCATTGGCTTTGTTTATGCAGTGAATCAAAATTATCTGTTTTGTATTTCATAATGTTCTCTATTTCTTCTTTGGCCATAAATCTTTTCTTCTCCAAATAATAGACTTTTATTTATGAAAGTCTTAAGTTTCTGACATATCTGTTGAGTCCTTTAGGGATAAGGACTGTGCCATATGTTTTATGATCATGGTGCTGGCACTGCCTGGGAAAATAGTTAGGTATCTATAAATTCTTAATGCATTGAATCACCTGGAGGTTTTGGAATATAACAAAAGTCCTCAGGGACTACAAAATAGAGTGGAAAATTTTATTACAATAAAATTAATTAGGCAATTTTGCCAGTATCATAGTTCCAAATAATCTTATCAGCCACCATTATAGTCTCCTATCCTTTCTTTTCTATCCAGTGGTAAAATAGTGTCAGTGTTAGGAATCATTTTTTCATTTTGATTTCAGTCCTTACTTTGTAGGCTTAGTTGTTTTTCCTTAGATTCTTTACATGTGGGCCTTTGCTTATTTGCATAATTGCACTAAAGATAATCATTTCATTCATTCATTTAATGTTGTTTCATCACCTATCAACACTATGGAACTAAATTTAATGCTTAGAATAATCAGAGCAAATGTGGAATTGTGCACTTGGATTCAAAAAAAATCATTACAAAAAGAGGGAGAGAAATAACTAAGGAACAGTTAAAATGTTAAAACGAAAATGTTTGTGGCAGCCCTTTTTGTAGTGGCTAGAAACTGGAAAATCAATGGATGGCCATCAATTGGAGAATGGTTGGGTAAACTGTGGTATATGAATATTATGGAATATTATTATTCTGTAAGAAATGACCAGCAGGATGAATACAGAGAGGCTTGGAGAGACTTACAGGAACTGATGCTGAGTGAAATGAGCAGAACCACTTCAACAACAATACTGTATGAGGATGTATTCTGATGGAAGTGGATATCTTCAACAAAGTGAAGATCTAATTCAGATCCAATTGATCAATGATGGACAGAATCAGCTACACCCAGAGAAGGAACACTGGGAAATCAGTGTAAACTGTTTGCATTTTTGTTTTTCTTCCCAGATTACTTTTACCTTCTGAATCCATTTCTTCCTGTGCAAAAAAAAAAAAAAAAATTCGGTTCTGCACACATATATTGTATCTAGGATATACTATAACATATTTAACATGTATGAAAATGCCTGCCATCTAGGGGAGAGGGTGGAGGGAAGGAGGGGAAAATTCGGAACAGAAGGGAGTACAAGGGATGTTATAAAAAATTACCCATGCATATGTACTGTCAAAAAAAAGTTATAATTATAAAATTAATTTTTAAAGTGTGAAAATGAAAAAGTGAAGAGGCTATTATAATGACTATAAAGTAAGTATGAGTAAAACATTGTAAGATAGTTATCCTTTGCTTTGGTCATTCTGCATTTGGTAACTACATTTTAGAGGGTACATTCTAGAGTATGTCATGAGGTTTTGACCAGGATGGTAAGGAAAATTGGAAAAGGTGTCATATGAGGACCATTTGAAAATTCTGGTCATTTTTAGCGTAAGATGAGAAGACTTAGGGTGGGCATAATTATTAACCTTAAATGTTTTTCATGTAGAGGAAGGATTAGCTTTATGTGTGACTGTAGAAGACGGAACAAAAAATAAATAGAAGTTACAAGGAGGGAAAGTTTTAACTCTGTACAAAAACTATGTGTTATGTGCATCCAGAGCAACTTGTGGAGACTATGGATCAAAACAATTCTGTTTTCATGATTTGTTTTGTTTTTTCCTTTCTTGTGTTTTTTCCCTTTTGTTTTGATTTTTCTTTCGCAACATGACTTATGGAAATATGTTTTAAAGGATTGTACATGTACAACCTATTATTATATTATATTAGTTTGTTTTTCTGCAAAATAGGAGATTAGACTAGATGCCTTATAAGGCATCCTATAAAGGACCTTCTATTCCAGGTCTGTATTCCTAGAATAATATGCAACTGTGAGGACAAGTTTAGATGGAGTCGCTGAGGAGAGAGAGGCCGATTTTTAAGTCACTCATTAGAGAATATATTGTAGCATAGTAGAAAGAGTTCTGGCCAGAAAGTCAGAAGGCTTGGCTTCCAGTCCTGGCTCTACCACTAATTGTATTTTTCTGGACGAGTCATTTCTCTTTTGTGATTCTTATTTTCTCATCTGTAAAATAAGATGATTCCTAAAATTCTCACCAGTTAGTGCATTCTAGGATTCTTTGAGACTAGGTTTAGGATTTGTATTCTTATAGTTTCTGGTTAAGCCTGAATTCTTAATGAAACACATAAGTGACAAATCTTATCTGGAAATTTGGGTAGATATCCAATTAAAGCTGAAATTTGCAGCCAAAAAAAAAAGGAAAACTCATCTCAAACTATTATAATGATATCCTACAGATTCTTAAATGGTATTCTTTTTTCATATAAAAACAATCTAGAAATATAAAGGATTTCACACTACTTCTTGGATGCTTTAAAAGCATAATAAAAGGGGCTGTTAGGTGGTGCAGTGAATAGAGCACTTGAAGTCTGGAGAATCTGAATTAAAATGTGATCTCAGACACTTAACACTTCCTGGCTGTGTGACTCTGGGCAAATCACTTAGCAAAAAAAAAAAAAAAAAAAAAAAAAAAAAGTAATAGAAGTAGAGACAAGCCAAGATGGAAGAAATTACCTATCTCCAAATTCTTCCTAATAGATTTTTAAAAATGCATCAGACTGAATCCTTATGGCACAGAATCAGACCAGGACCTCTCCGCAGAACACTCCAGCTCAGAGAGAAGCTGTGTACTTCTCTCTGGATAGGCAGTAGTCGTCCTGTACTCATACTGAGCAATATTATGAACAATCAGAAAGAAAGAATTAATTCCTCAAGAAATCATAGTCAGGCTCACACATAATTTAGCAATTCTCAACTATAAAGGTATGGAGAGCTTGAAACAGAATATTCCAAAAGAGAAAGAAGGTGGGTTTAACAGTTAGGAATAACTTTCTCCACAAAAATGAATATAATGCTGAAGAGAGAAAAAAGAAAGACTAGACTTGGGCAGGAAAAAGTAGTACTGGTAGCTGTCTTCCACTATCCAGTTCTGGGTCACAAATTCAGGGTAAAGTGGAACCTACATTCAAGAGCAGTGTTATGAGGTAAGGAGCACAGATCCTATATACAAGCATCAAGTGTATGGCTCAGATATCAGCAGCAATCTTTCTTTCAGCTTCTAGCCTAGTCTAAAGCTTATAATGGAATAATTAGTCAGGAATTACAGACCAAAAGGAAACCTGTAGTTCTGTTACTCTGAACCAGCAGAGCTTCCCAGCCAGTTTATAGTGTCTGAGTTCAGAAGTGGTATGTTCTTACTCAGCAAAATCCAGGTCAGGGACTTGTAGAGCTCAGAACAGGAGTATAGTGAGCAAACTTTGCCCAGGATCAAACCACTTTTAGATCACTGAAGGCTTACAGGCCCCTAACATGAGTTGCCCTTGAGATATCCAATACCCCCCAAAAAATTTAGCAACAAGACCAGTCCAGACCTTCCCTCCCCTAACTTTAAGTCCAAGAATAGGAAGTTGGTGGGAAGAATGAACAAACAAAAAAATGAAAAAAATCCCACCATATAAATCTTGTGATGGTGGGGACACTCAAGACACAGAGCTAGAAGAGAATGATTCAAAAATATCTACAAGCAAAGCCTTACAGGAAACACATAGCTTGGGCATAAAAACCAGAATTTCTGGAAGAGATGAAGAAAGAGGTTTTTTTAATAGTTTAAAATGTTTTTATAAGTGAAATGAGAGCAATTGAAAGGGGAAAATGCTAAAGAAATGACATGAGAACTATGAAAGAAAAATTAGAAAAGAGAATTAAAGCTTGTAACAAGAGATACAAATCCTCCCCAAGCAACAAACTCTCTCAAATTAGAATAGAACAATGGAAGATATGAAATTTACAAGACAACAAGTAATATTCAAACATAGTCAAAAGACAAAAATCTAAAACAAACAACTACTAAAAGAAAATATAAGATATAGTATAAATGACTGACCTGGAAAAAATAATCCATTCATGAGGAGAAATAAATTTTAATAATCATTGGAGTATGTAAAAGCCATGACCACAAAATACCTTAAGTATCATATTTCAAGAACTCTTATAAGGAAATTATTCAGATATCTTAAACCAGAGAGAGCAAAATAGAAATAGAAAGAACACAGTATCACTTCCTGAAAGAAACCTCCAAATGAAATTCCTCACATATATTATAGCCAGAACTAAAGTTCAGAGCTTCAAGGTCAAAGGAAAAAAAAATACTACAAAGCATCAAGAAAAAAATGAATTCATGTACTAAAGAGTTATCCAAGATATATAACTTAGCAGCCACAATCACAATGGAGCAAAGAGCTTGCAATATGATACTGCAGAAAGCAAAAGACATGGACTTAACAGATAATGATTTGGTCAGCAAAATTGAGTTTAATTCTACACAGGAAGAAATGAAATAGAGGATTTCCTAATGAAAACACAGTGCTTTATTTTATTTTTGAAGTTCAGACATAAGTGTTAAGAGAAACATAAGATAAATAAGAATCAACAATTCTCAGGATCTAAGGATAAACTTAAAATAATATAATATGGAGAGATTATATATGTGAACTCTAACATGAGGGATCATAGAAGAAGCCTAAGGTAGAAGGCCTAAGAATGATTCTCTTGTATCTTGATGGGGTGTAAAAAGGAGGATAGAAAGGCAGAGGAAGAGGAATATTCTGGGGGTCGTGGAAAAGAGAAAGAAATATTTAGGGAAATTTTCTCATTATCAGAGTGTGTAAATAGACACATATAAATGAGGGGCAGTTAGCTGAATTGCTAAGACTTGAACTTTGCTCTCATCTGCACTAATTAAAGGAAATATTTTCTATGTCCCAAGACACAAAGAATACATTTCACTTAACTAGGAAATGAGAGTGAAAGGAAAGAAAGCAGAATTAGAGGGAAGATAAATTAAGAGATGGCTTAGTTCTAAGCAAAACAAAATCCAATTAAGGACATTTCATTATGACATATATCATCTTTTTTTGAGATGGAAATAAAAAATGGGAATCTTAAGAAGAGTGCCTATCAAATGATGTATAGTTGTGCAAGTTATAGTATATGAATGTGACTGAAAATGAAAAAATGAAAAGAATAGTTTCAGAGAAAGATGATGATACACAGTGGCATAAACAGAACCATACAATGGCACCAACATTGTAAAGACAGCTTTGAAAAATCTATTAATTCTTTGGTCTAGTGATCAATCATAACCGAATGCAGAAAACTGATGACAGAGCATGTTACCCATTTCCTGATAGAGAGATGATTTGATTTAGTACAGATTTAGAGTACAGAATTAGATATTAGATATATGAATGCATATGTGTCTATATCTATCTACACATCTACACACATATTCTTTTGAGCATGGCCCACTACTTCACACAGCCTTTCCTGGGCAAATAACATTCCTTTATCACAAAAGAAGAGTGCACAGTCTGGGTTGGACATGAGTCCACAAAGTGTGCCTTAGAAAATTTGGAATAGTTAAAAAAAAAAAAAAAGTAGAAGTTTTGATTTTTGAAAAGAAAAAATGTATAAGTTATTTTTTGTTGTTTGAATTTTTGGGTTTAAAAGCTTTCTAGTAAGAGCATTTAGAGTGATTTGAGGCATCAGGGTATACCCACTCCCACAAAGAAGAAAAGGGCAGAGATCACATGGAACTCTAATGCTACCTTTTAATTTTCTATAACCTTGCTTGACAATGCAGTCAAAGACTGAAACCTAATAGGAAGTTCAGTTCTTGCTTATATAAAAGTCTGTTTAAGTGGATTGTGAATCTTAAGCCTTTCAGAATGTATAAAGAGACATAGAATGTTAACTTTTTCAGCAAGCTTAGTCCAACCCTTCTTTGTACACAGGCAGAAACTGAAGCCTCAACAGAAGAAGGAATTTAAGTTCCCATAGCTTAGTGATGGACATTGCCAGATTTTTCCCACGTAGAGCCTCCAATATACTTTACCCATTAGAGCCAATTTAAAAAATGTTCACAGCTCTTATGTCTGTAAAATGTCATCATGAGGTCCTTTGCACAGTCATGAGTCTGCAAGTGTTTCTAAAAACCTGGAATGTGTCACCATCCTATTGATAGCAGTAATCAGATAGCAAAGCTGCTATCTGTAGTGAGTGTAGTGAGGCCTAATGCCTTGTCACAGACTATCCCTTATTATACTGATTACCAGAAATAGATTTAGCTTTTGAGCTTACAATGCCACACTCCTGCTGCAATCAGTCAGTCAATTAATCAATAAATAAGCATTGATCAGGTGTCTCCTATGTTCTAAGCACTATGCCAGGCCCTGGGAATAAAAATACACAGAATAAAATATTCCTTATTCATAAAGATCTTAAATTTTAATGGGGAGAAAAAATATAAACATATACAGAAGAAATTCAATATAATAAAAAGTAATTAAATAAAAGCTTGTTTGGGCTCTTGCATTTGGGGTGATCAGGAAAGGCCTCATGTAGATGGTCATACTTGGTCTCCACATGAGACTCCTGGATTGAAACTGACTATATACATCACTCACGTTATAGTTCACCCAAGTCAGATTTTCCATTACTGTAGTATAAGGGCAAAATGAAGTTTAGTGAATTCTAAAGTCCAACAATTGTTGCTTTCTACAGTGAGTGCTCGTATTGGATAGAAATCAATTACTGTTTTATATTGATGTGTCACAGTGTGAAAATGCTGCCTTTGGAAGTATAATTAACAGTTGTGATTCTGTCTTTCACCTTATACCTCAAACATATTGGCTATTTGGCTAATTGGTTCTCCCTTGATTCTAGCTCATTAATGACATTACAATGAAATTGTTTCTCACACACATACACACACACACACACACACACACACACACGCACACACACACACACACACACAAAGTTTTCATTTCATGACAGAATTAGAATGATGATAATTTACCCCATTTGTCTATTTACAGATTACACATAGTGCTTTCCCAGGCATCCTCATTTGTCCCTCAAAACCAATCCATGAAGGAAGCAGCATTGATGTTCTCTCCATTAACAGATGAGGGAAACTGAAGCTCAAGAATATAATGGAACTTGCCAAGGATCACAGTCACCATAGATAGCAGACCTGGAACTCAAACTTATTGACTTCTAACTCCCAGTTGAATCTAGGCCTCTTTCTGTAGCAGAAAACTGCCAGTAACTGTCCTTCTAGAAACTTAGTCCAATTTTCATGTGAGCTTAACATCAGTAAGACGTAATACTTTTTACTTTAAACACAAAGAACAAATTTATAAAATTAATGTTAATTGTTCTTTCACATTGTTGAATCCTAGAGTTATAAGAGACTTCGTTTAGAGAATGTCTAAACTGAAATTGTCAAATTGTGATCTGTTCCATGAGAAAATTTAAATGCTGGTGATACTTGTATCTATAAAATATTAACCTTACTGTTCCAAAATATTTTTATGAAACAGTAAGCTTATTCCTTTTTTTACCTCAAAATCTAACCCTTCTTTTATCTGCATACTCCCAGGCCCTCCCAAACAATATTTATGTGTTCTCAGTATGTTTCAGTATCTATAGGACATTGTTTTGTGACTAAACATGTTTTGATGTTAGTTAAAAGTCAGTTGAAGTCCAAAGACTTACTTTCATGTTCTCACTTGTTATATGACTTTTGATGAGTCGCTTATCCTCAGTAAGCCCTCTTATTTTCTCATTTGTAAAATGGAGATAGTCATAAAACTTATTTCCTTATAAATGCATCAAAAGAGAGACATTTATAAATTATTTTGTATAATAATAAACAGTTCCCTGAAAAATGATGGGGTTTGCTATTATGGAACTAGAAAAAGTACCAAAAAAGACAATCCAAATGATAATAAAGAAAGAGAGAAACTTCTATATGAGTGTGAACTAAAGAGATTGGAACTCTTTTAGTATGGAAAAGGTAAAAGCAAACAGAGTATAAAATCTAAAATTATGAGCTGCACGGTAAAGTAAATGCAGATTTGTTATCAAAATTCTGAATGGGGAAAAAAAAAAAAAGATTAGGCTTCCAATCAAGACACCTAAAAATCAACAGCTCGCTACAATCAAGTCTAGCTTCATCACATACTGGTTGTGTATCTAGAGGCAAGTCATTTCCCCTTTGAACCTCAATATTTTTATCTATAAAATGAGGCCAAAATAACACACTTCACCCCTATTATTGGATCTTACTCCTTATGTTCCATTTAATAACTTTCATTAAAATACTGTCTTTTCCCCAGCAATCTTACATTAAGAGTCATTAAGCTTGGGATCAAGTATGAACTTCAAATCTTCTTACATTCCTGGACATTCCTTGTTCTGATCATTTATTTTTATCTAATTGTAGTGCTATGTAGTTAGGGTGGTTAAATAATATACTGGGTTTTTGGGTTGTTTTTTTTTTTTTTTACCATCACTTTGCTGATTTATCAGCGTAATTTTGAATTCTGTTCTTGTCTTTGAGGTTGCATATAGTAGGAAATCCATTTAGTTTTTAAATTGAGTGAGATTGAAATTTCTTTTTTAGTATGAATTTAATCAACAAATAGGAACATTTCTTTTTAGAAATTATATTTTCATAGAAATAATTCAGAATTTTAGCAAAGTGGCAGGATACAAAATAAATCCACATAAATCCTCAGCATTTTTATACATTACCAACACAATCCAACAGCAAGAGATACAAAGAGAAATTCCATTCAAAATAACGGTCGATAGTATAAAATATTTGGGAATATATCTACCAAAGGAGAGTCAGGAATTATATGAGCAAAATTACAAAACACTTGCCACAAAAATAAAGTCAGATTTAAATAATTGGAAAGACATTCAGTGCTCTTGGATAGGCCGAGCAAATATAATTAAGATGACAATACTCCCTAATCTAATCTATTTATTTAGTGCTATACCAATCAGACTTCCAAGAAACTATCTTAATAACCTAGAAAAAATAACAACAGAATTCATATGGAACAACAAAAGGTCGAGAATTTCAAGGGAAGTAATGAAAAAAAAATTAAGTGAAGGTGGTCTAGCTGTACCTGATCTAGAACTATATTATAAAGCAACAGTCACCAAAACCATTTGGTATTGGCTAAGAAATAGACTAGTTGATCAGTGGCATAGGTTAGGTTCACAGGGCAAGATAGTGAATAAAAATAGCAATCTAGTGTTTGACAAACCCAAAGATCCCAAATTTTGGGATAAGAATTCATTATTTGACAAAAACTGCTGGGAAAACTGGAAATTAGTATGGCAGAAACTAGGCATGGACCCACATTTAACACCACATACTAAGATTAGATCAAAATGGGTCCAAGATTGAGGCATAAAGAACGAAATCATAACTAAATTGGAGGAACATGGGATGGTTTACCTCTCAGACTTGTGGAGGAGGAAGGAATTTGTGTCCAAGGGAGAACTAGAGACCATTATTGATCACAAAATAGAAAATTTTGATTACACCAAATTAAAAAGTTTCTGCACAAACAAAACTAATGCAAACAAGATTAGAAGGGAAGTAACAAATTGGGAAAACATTTTTACAGTTAAAGGTTCTGATAAAGGCCTCATCTCCAAAATATACAGAGAATTGACTTTAATTTATAAGAAATCAAGCCATTCTCCAATTGATAAATGGTCAAAGGATATTGAACAGACAATTTTCAGATGATGAAATTAAAACTATTTCCGCTCATATGAAAGAGTGTTCCAAATCACTATTGATCAGAGAAATGCAAATTAAGACAACTCTGCGATATCATTACACACCTGTCAGATTGGCTAAAATGACAGGAACAAATAACGATGAATGTTGGAGGGGCTGTGGGAAAACTGGGACACTGATGCATTTTTGGTGGAGTTGTGAAAGAATCCAACCATTCTGGAGAGCAATCTGGAATTATGCCCAAAAAGTTATCAAAATGTGCATATCCTTTGACCCAGCCATACTACTACTGGGCTTATATCCCAAGGAAATACTAAAGAAGGGAAAGGGACACCTGTATGTGCCAAAATGTTTGTGGCAGCCCTTTTCATAGCGGCTAGAAGCTGGAAGATGAATGGATGTCCATCAATTGGAGAATGGTTGGGTAAATTATGGTATATGAATGTTATGGAATATTATTGTTCTGTAAGAAATGACCAACAGGAGAAATACAGAGAGGCCTGGAGAGACTTACATCAACTGATGCTTAGTGAAACGAGCAGAACCAGAAGATCATTATACACTTCAACAATGATACTGTATGAGGATGTATATCTTCAACATAGAGAAGAGCTAATCCAATTCCAATTGATTAATGATGGACAGAATCAGCTACATCCAGAAAAGGAACACTGGAAAATGAGTGTAAACTGTTATTTTTACCTTTTGAATCCAATTCTTCCTGTGCAACAAGAAATTCGGTTCTACACACATATATTGTATCTAGAATATATTGTAGTATATTTAACATGTATAAGACTATCTGCCATCTGGGGGAGGGGGTTGGGGAAGGAAGGGAAAAAATCTGAACAGAAGTAAGTGCAAGGGATAATGTGGTAAAAAATTACCCATGCATATGTACTGTCAAAAAAAAAAGTTATAATTATAAAATTAAATAAAAAAAAACAAGATATGTGACCCTCAGCAAAATAAAATGAGATGATAAAAAAAAAAGAAATTATATATTTTTTTTTAATCACTAAAAAACTTCACTTAGAGTCTTGCACTTCTTTTATTAGGAAGTTTCATCATTAGTCCTCTGGAATTGTCATTGATTATTGTGTTGATCTGATTTAAAGATTTTTGCCTTTACCATATTGTTATTGTATATCTGGTTCTTTTCACTTCACTCTTCATCAATTCATACAAATCTTCCCTAGTTTCTCTGAAACCATCCCTTTCATAATTTCTTACTGTACACTATAGTATTCCATTACATTTATGTACCAAAACTCATTCACCATTCCCCAATTGATGGAAACCCCCAAAGCTTCCTTTTCTTTGCCACCTTGAAAAGAGATGTAAATATTTTTGAATCTTCTTAGAGTTTGTTTCACTTATGACTAATCCCTCTATTAATCTACCCTTCCTCTAATTCTTTGCTTTCTCTCTTTATTTCCTTGTTGAATGAATATATACATTAGCTCCCTGTGTGTGTGTGTGTGTGTGTTTAAATGTGTCTTCTCCCCAATTAACATGGCAAAGACTCAAGTATCGGCTTCTTCTTCCATCTCTTTTAGGTTTGTATAGATTTCTACTAGCTAATTGCAACTATATAAGATAATTCTCCTTAACCTTTCTTTTTCTTTCCCCCCTTATCAAATTCTTCTTCCTCTCCCTTTCCATTCTTCTCTTAAAAAGATGAAACAGAACCATTTCCTTTATTGTGGTTTATTCATGTTTTCCTTTTTATGTTACTCTTCACTCCTGTGTCTGAACTTTAGAGTATCTATGGAGGTTTGGTCTTTTCAACAGGAATGTTTGGAAGTTCTTCATTTAATTAAAAGTCTGTTTTCTCTGTCTATAGACATATTTATTTTTTTTGGGCCTGAGGCTGAAAACCCATATTTTTTGTCTTTTGGAATATCATACTCCAAGTTCTTTGCTTTTGACAAATGGTGGCTTTTAAGTCATGTGATTCTGACTATGATTACTTAGTATTTAAATTTTTCTTTCTGACCGTTTTTATAGTATTTTTTTGTTTTACATGGATGCTTTAGATTTTCTGTTCCTAGGGATTTTCATCTTTTCTGTTTCTACTTTATCCTTTGGTTCTCAGAGATCTGGGCAGTCTTCTTTTTAATATTTCTTGAAATATGATATCTTTTCTTGTAGTCCTGGTTTCCAGATAGTCCATTGATTTTTTTTTAATTTAAATTAAATATATATATATTTGTTATGACTTTTTTGTAGTGGCAAGGAACTAGAAACTGAGTGAATGTCTATCAGTTGGAGAATGGCTGGATAAGTTATGGTATATGAATGTTATGGAATATTGTTCTATAGGAAATAATCAGTAGGACGATTTCAGAAATGCCTGGAGAAACTTGAATGAATTGATGCTGAGAGAAATGAGTAGAACTAAGAGAACATTGTACACTGCATCAATAAGAATGTGTGATGATCAGTTCTGAAAAGCAGAGTCCCTCATTTTGTTTCCAGGACAAAGAGATAAGCTGAAGCTTGCAGCTCTGGAAGGGACTATAAGAAGTAATATCATTTGTGGTGGCATTGTTGTTGTGAAACCTGGTTGTAAGGTAAGGGTAGAGAGGAATACCTGAAGTCAAATCCGCAGATAGAGCTCAGAAATAGCAGCACATAAAACCTAAGTTTTGAGACATTATCTTCCATACTTAAGGACTAGAGCTCAATTCTAACACAAAATTAACAGCCAGAAATAAATCATTTTTTAAAAATGAGTAAGCGGTGTAGCTAGGTAGTGCAGTGGATAAGAGTACCAGCCCTGAAGTCAGGAGGACCTGAGTTCAAATATGGTCTCAGTCATTTAATACTTCTTGGGTATATGACCCTGGGCAAGTCACTTAACCCCAACTGCCCCAGCAAAAATAAATAAATAAATAAAAATGAGTAAGCAAAAGAGAAAGAACCCTATCATAGACAGTTGTTAATTGTGATAGAGAAGATCTGCATTTAAAGTTAGATGAAGATAGTGAAGTTAAAATGGCTATTTCTTCTTCAAAGAAAAATGTAAAAAATAAATCCCAAAATCAAATGAGAGAATGAGGAAAAATTAGTGGGAAAAAATAAGAATACTGTAAGAAACTCGAGAAAAGAGGAAGATCAACTCATTGGAAAAAGATATTCAAAAACTTATGGAAAAAATAGCTCCTTTAAAAATTAGAATTGAGTAAGGGGAAGCTGGTGATCTCATGAGAAACCAAGAAATAATAAAACAAAAGCAAAAGAATGAAAAAAAATACAAGAAAGTGTGAAAATCTCATTAGAAAAACAACTGAACTAGAGAACAGGTATAAGAATTGTTGGACTGTCTTAATAGTTATGATCAAAAAAGGAGACTAAACATTATACTTCAGGAAATTATCAAAGAAAATTGCCCTGAAGTTTTATTTATAACTAGAAAGTAAAATAGAAATTGGAAAAAAATTCATAGGTGTCCCCTGAAAGACATCTGAAGATAAAAACTCAGAGGATTATTATAGCAAAGTTTCAGAGCATCCAGATAAAAGAGAAAATACTACAAGCAACTAGCAAAAGAAGCCCAAAATACTGTTGGAGCCACACTTAGGATGCCACAATATTTAGCAGCTTATATATTAAAAGGCCAATGGACAATGGGATTTGATATTCTGTAGAGCAAAAAAAATGTGTTTGCAATCAAGAATAACTTACCCAGCAAATCTATGATCCTACATGGGGAAAAAACAAAAACAAAAAAACCCCAGATATTTAATGAGTTAAAGGATTTTCAGGTATTTGTGAAGAAAAGAATAGAACTGAATGGAAAATTTGATCTGTAAGAATCAGGAGAGACCTAAGAAAGTAAATGTTAAAGACCTGTCTTAAGAGATATAATAATGTCAAACTCTTCTTATATAGGAAAATGTTATCTGTAACTATTTAAAATATATTTGTTTCTTGTTATCATTTGAAAGATTATACATAGTTAAAGATATAGGTTTCAGCTGAGTATGATGGGATGATCCTAAAAATAAAATTTAATAGAGAAAAATAAAATTGAGCCATTATGTCCTAAATGAAAGAATTGTTACAGTGAAAGCAGGAGGAATTGGAAGGATTGATAGTCCTAGGACCTTATTTTATTATTTTTAAATAGCTTTTTATTTACAAGATATATGCATAGGTAATTTTTCAGCATTGACAATTACAAATACTTTTGTTTCAACTTTTTCCCTCCTTTCTCCCACCCCTTCCCCAAATGGCAGGTTGACCAATACATGTTAAATATGCTAAAGTATAAGTTAAATACAATATATGTATACATGTCCAAACAGTTATTTTGCTGTACAAAAAGAATTGGAATAGTGTACAGTTAGCCTATGAAGGAAATAAAAAATGTAGGCGGACAAAAATAGAGGAATTTGGAATTCTATGTAGTAATTCCTAGCCATCTCCCAGAGTTCTTTCCCTGGGTATAGCTGGTTCAGTTCATTATTACTCTATTGGAACTGATTTGGTTCATCTCATTGTTGAAGAGGGACACTAGGACCTTATTTTCATAAAAACTGAGTTAAAGAAGAAATAACATTTTCTTTCTTTCTTTCTTTCTTTCTTTTTTTTTTTCTTTTTTTTTTTGAGGCTGGGGTTAAGTGACTTGCCCAGGGTCACACAACTAGGAAGTGTTACGTGTCTGAGAGCAGATTTGAACTCAGGACCTCCTGAATTCAAGGCTGGTGCTCTATCCACTGCGCCACCTAACTACCCCTTGAAATAACATTTTCAAGGGTATAAAAGTTTAATCTTACCAAATAAAAGGAGAGCAAAGGATAGAATAAGGGAGGGCTCGTAGAAGGATGTGCAGATCAAGAAATAGGAGAGTAAGCAATAAGGATAAGGGAGGAATTGTTAGAAGGATGCATAGATTAAAGATTTGGAGGGAGAGGATAAGAGAGGTGTTCTGAGTGCTGATTTGGAAGGTAGTAGTTAGAAGTAAATTTAATGTCTAAGGAGGGATAGGATAAACAGTGAGTTCAGTTGTGATGGAAGGAAATGTACAGTTTAGTGTAGTAATTATAACTTTAAATGTGAATGGGATGAAGTTGCCCATAAAACGGAAATGGATAGCAGAATGAATTAAAAACCAGAATCTGACAATATATTCTTTGCAATAATCACATTTCAAGATGGAGATAGAGTAAAAATAAAGGGATGGAGTAGAATTTATTATGCTTCAGCTGATCACACACACACACACAAAAGGCAAGGATAGCAATCATGATTTCAAAGTTAAAGCTAAAATAGATTTAATTAAAATAGAGAAACAAGGAAACTATATTATGATAAAAAATAACATTAATAATGAAGTACTATTAGTACTAAATCTATATGTACCTAATGTTATAGGATCTAGATTTTTAAAAGAAGGCTAAATGAATTACAGATAGAAATAGAAATAAGGAACTTCAACCTTCCCCTCAAATCGAGATAAAATCTAATCGAAAAACTGAGGTGAATAGAATCTTTGATAAGCTAGGTGTGGTAGATAACCAGAGAAGAATTAAAGGGGACTAGAAAAGAATTTGCCTTTTTTCTTGTAATATTTGGTACGTTTTCAAAAATTGATTATATATTAAGACATAAAGTCTTTATAAAGTTAAGTAGTCAAAATTAGTTAAAATAGTTAAAACTAATGAGGAAAAGAATGCTTTAAAAAGCAAAATTGGAAAGGAGGTAGAAAAGTTTACTGAGGAGAAAACAATTTTTTTTATAGCTTCTTACTTACAATATATATGCATAGGTAATTTTTCAGCATTGACAGTTACAAAACCTTTTGTTCCAATTTTTCCTCTCCTTCCTCCCATCCCCTCCCCCAGATGGCAGGTAGACCAATATATGTTAAATATGTTGAAGTATATATTAAATACAATATATGTATACATGTCCATACAGTTTTTTAGAATCGGACTTTGAAATAATGTATAATTAATCTGTGAAGGAAATCAAAAATGCAGGCCGACAAAAATAGAGGGATTGGGAATTCTATGTAGTGGTTCACAATTGTTTCCCAGAATTCTTTCACTGGATATAGCGGGTTCTATTCATTACTGCACTATTGGAACTGATTTAGTTCATCTTATTGTTGAAGAGAGCCATGTCCATCAGAATTGATCATCATATAGTATTGTAGTTGAAGTATGCAATGATCTCTTGGTCCTGCTCATTTCACTCAGCATCAGTTCATGTAAGTCTCTGCAGGCTTTTCTGAAATCATCCTGCTGGTCATTTCTTACAGAGCAATAAGATTCTATAACATTTATATACTACAATTTATTCAGCCATTCTCCAATTGATGGGCATTCACTCAGTTTCCAGTTTCTGGAGAAAACAGTTCTTTAAAAAATAGAATTGGGCAAATGGAACCTAATGACTATGAGAAATCAAGATACAATAAAGCAAAAAAAAAAAAAAAAAAAAAAAAAAAAAGAAAAGAAGAAGAAATAGGGGAAAAAAAAAAAAAAAAGGTAAAATATCTCATTGTAGAAACAGCTGACCTGGAAAATAGATCCAGGAGAAATAATTTAAAATTTAAAATTTCTACCTGAAAGTCATGATCAAAAAAAGAGCCTGGACATTATCTTTCAAGAAATTATCAAGGATGGATGTGGCTTTCAACAATTTTTCATCAGTGAAATTATTCAAAACAGTTCCTGTTGTTCAGGGATGAAGAGAGTCATCTACACCAAGAGAGAGGACTGTGGGAACTGACTGTGGACCACAACATAGCATTTTCACTCTTTTTGTTATTGTTTGCTTGCATTTTTGTTTTCCTTCTCAGATGTTGTTATTTTTTTTCTTTCTTGTACAACAAGATAACTGTATAAATATGTATACATATATTGGATTTAACATATGTTTTAATATATTTAACATGTATTGTACTACCTGCCATCTGGGGAGAGGGTGGTAGGAAGGAGAAGAAAATTTGGAACAGAAGGGTCACACAGCTAGGAAGTGTTAAGTGTCTGAAGTCAGATTTGAACTCAGGTCCTCCTGACTTAAGGGCTGGTGCTCTATCCACTGCGCCACCTAGCTGCCCCCATGCATATGTTTTGTAAATAAAAAGCTATAATAATAATTTCTTTAAAAAGGAAGAAAGAAAAGAGCAGCCAAAGGAAAAAAAAAAGAAAGAAATTATCAAGGAAAACTGTCTTCATATTCTAGAACCAGAGAGTAAAATAGAAATGGAAAGAATCCACTGACCACCTCCTTGAAAGAGATCCCAAAATGAAACTCCCAGGAATATTCTAGTCAAATTCTGGAACTCCCAGTCAAGGAAAAAATATTGCAAGTATCCAAAAAGAAACAATTCAATATAGTGGAGTCACAGTCAGGATAACACAAGATTTAGCAGCTTCTACATTAAAAGACCAGAGGGTTTGGAATATGATATTCTAGAGAGCACTGGAGTTAGGATTGCAACCAAAAATCACCTATCTAGCAAAACTGAATATAATCCCTTAGAGGAAAAGGTGGTCATTCAATGAAACAGAGGGTTTTCAAGCATTTGTAATGAAAAAACCAGAGGTGAATGGAAAATAAGATTTTTAAATATAGGACTCTGGAGAAGAACAATGAGGTAATTTGGAAAGGTAATCATAAGGGACTTAATAAGATTTGTCTATTTACATTCCTACATGGGGGGATAATACTTGTAATTCACTAGAATGTTCTCATTATTATGGCAGGAGTATATATAGACAGAGGGTACAGGTGTGCGTTGAATGTGAAGGGATAATATCTTTTTTTTTTTATGATGATATTAAGGAATGAAAGAGGAATGTACTGGGAGAAAGAAAAAGGGAGAAGTGGAATAGTGCAAATTACCTGTAATAAAAAGAGGCGAGAACAAAGCTTTTATAGGGGAAGGAAAGAGGAAGAGGAGAGGGGGAGTCAATAAACCTTACTTTCATCAGAATTGCTCAAATGGAAATAACATACAATGGAAATCTATCTAACCCTGCAGGAAAATAAGAGGGAAATGGAATGGAGGAGGGGGGTGGCTGACAAAAAAAAGGGCATGTTGAGGGAGGGAAGGGTCAGTAGCAAAACACTTTTGAGGAGGGACAGAGTGAAAGGAGAGAGAATAATGAGGAGAAATATAATTAGCAATAGTAATTGTAAAAATAAAATTTTGAAAACAAGTTTCTCTGATGAACATTATCCTCTGGAAAATGTTGAACAGGATGCTCTCAGGAAAGAAAAAAACAAACCAACATCTAGAAAATCCTCCATGAACAAAATGAAATATATACTGCATACAAAGTAATAGCAATATCCTGGGATGATCAGCTATATAAATGACTTTGTTATCCTCACTATAATCATCCACACCTACTATGATGAAAATTTCTATCCATATCAAGAGAAGGAATTAACCAAGTCTGAATATAGATCGAAGTATTCTCTATTATTCTCTCTATATATTTTTAACTTAATTTTTCTTGAGGGTTTTTATTTTCATTACGGTGGAAAATCTATGTTTTCTTTTACAACTTGACTTTTATGGAAATGTTTTGTGTAACTTCACTTATGGTTTCTTACTTGTGGGTGGGGATAAGGGAGAGAACCTAGAACTCAAAAATCTTAAAAACAAATGTTTTAAAAATTGTTTTGAATGTAACTGGGGAAAATATTAAATTCTTTTTTTTTCTTTTAAGTTTTATTGATTTTTGATTTTACATCAGCCATTTTGAGATGTCTTCTCCCCATCCTCCAGTGAGTCTCCCCATGTAACAAAGAAAAGCAGTTAAGTAAAACCAATACATGTTCTAACATTTTATGCAACATTTATAGTCACAGAACCCTCATCCAAGGAAAAGTTGAGAAAGGCATTTATGGCTTACTCAATTTCACTTTATAAGACCAAGTAATTTAAGCTGCTTATTTCTTATTTGATATATTTTTGTAGGGTAATCACATTTTGGTATTGTAACATCTCAATTTGAATGAAACCCTATATATTCTTATCTGCAATCATTTAGCCACTGCTCTGCTTAGTTGCCAATCTCTTGTCTCTCTCTTCAGCAATTGTAAGGCGGATACCGTTTCTTTGGGGAAGAGAGATCCAAGGCTTATTACCTTTGCCAATGACAAAAATGTTTGAGAGCTTAGTGGCAAAACTATTGCCATTGGCATCTTTTACATGGACAACATCAAAAGAGCCAGGATGCTTCTCCTTATTTGTGATCACACCAATTCGACCCAAGTTAGCCCCACCGGTCACCATACATCAGTGATCTTGCCTGCTTCTAAATCAATCTGAACTGTATCATTCACTTTAATGAGAGGATCTGGATAACGGATAGTACGGGCATCATGGGTTACCAGATGAGGAATACCTTTTGTACCCACAAAGATTTTTCTCACTTTGCACAATTTACATTTAGCCTCCTCAGCAGTGATACGGTGAACAGCAAAGCGTCCCTTCGTATCATAAACCAGACGGAAATGTTCACCCGTCTTCTCAATGCTGATGACATCCATGAAGCCAGCAGGATACGTAATATCAGTGCGGACCTTGCCATCAATCTTGATGAAACGCTGCATGCAGATCTTCTTTACTTCATCTCCAGTCAGGGCATACTTGAGTCTGTTCCTCAGGAAGATGATGAGTGGGAGACGCTCTCTCAGCTTGTGGGGACCTGTGGATGGTTTTGGAGCAAAAACTCCTGTCAACTTATCCAGCATCCAGTGCTTTGGAGCTGCTACGTTCTTCAAATGCTTTTTGGGACCACGAGCCATGATTATACTATATTTGAGAGAGAATGGGAGGTTTACGCGACCGTCGGATCAGGGGCTCCGTCTCATAAGCTGTGTGTGTTCGGCCACGTCACTTTACCCCTCTGGGTCCCTTTACTGGAAAGACGACCAGCCGGTCCCAGGGCCGTGCAGCAAGAGATCACGTGTCCCCAGAAAAACCTTAAATTCTTTTTAAAATGATAAGCATCTAGTTAAAACCATCAGCAGACATTATTTGTAGTGGTGATAAATTAGAAGTCTTCCCATTAAGGTCAGGAGTAAAATAAGGATGCCCATTATTATTTGTATTATTTGATATTGTTTTAGAAGTGCTAGAAATAGTAATGAGAAGAAAAAGAAACTGAAGTGGTCAGAATAGGCAAATGAGGTAATAAAACTCTCTTTTTGCAAGTGATATGATGATATGCTTGGAAATCTTAGAGATTGAACTAAAAAAAAAGTTAAAACAATTTTAGCATTTTGATGAATAAATCAGTAGCTATAGTATGCTCTAAATTATTATTGATAAGAGAAATGAGTACTAAACAATTTTGAGGTATCATTTCACACCTATCAAGTTGGCTAAAATTATAGAAGGAGAAAATGACAAATGTTGGAGGGATGTAGAAAAATCAGTTAGTAATATACTGAGGGGTAGAATTATGAATTAATTCAATCTATTTTGAAGAGCAGCCTGGAATTTTGACTGAGGAGTTTTAAACTCTGTTAAACTATTTGGCTTAGGAATATCATTATTAGGTGTATGTTTTCCAAGGTGATCAGAGAAAGATGGATGCCCATCAATTGGGAAATAGCTAAACAAGTTGTAGGATATGATTGTGATTGAATTCTGCAGTGTTGTAAGAAATGATGACCTGGTTGATTTTATTAAAAGATGGAAAGATTTGAATGAAATAGTAATAGTGTGATGTATGCAGTAAAAGCAATGTTGTTGTGAACAGCTAAGTTATTCTGAGTGTTATAAATCTGCTACAGAGGAACTATAAAGGAAGATAGTATCCACTTCCAGAGAAAGAACTGATAAATGGAAGTATAGTTTTATATTCACATACACCCAGACACACATGGCAAGAGAGTGAAGGAGATGGTTCATAACAAAATATAACTCCCTCCATTTTTTTAAATGAATACATAAGAAACAAAACTTAAAATAAACATGTACAGTCAGTCAAAGCAAATTTTCACATTGGTCACCTCCAAAAAAATCTGTCTCGTTCTGCCTTCTGAGTTTCTTATTTTTCTTATCAGGTGTATAACATGCTTGCTCATTGGTCTTCTGGAATTTGTTTATTTTTATATTGAAAAGGAACCTTATAGCCAGAGCCAAAATCTAGATGATCTAGGTCAAAGAAAATAAAATACTACAAGAAGCCAGAATGAAAATATTTAAATATTAAGGAGTCATGCTCAAGATTACAAATAATTTAGCATCCAAAGCATTCCCAGTAGATTTCAGATAGAAAATACCATCTGCATCCAGAAAAAGAACTCTGAAGACTGAATGTCAATCAACACATACTATGTTCTGAACAATTTCCTTATATCGGTCCTTGAAATGTGATACTTAGGCAATTTTTTTGGTAGTCTAATGATTCCTAAATTTTTTCTTTTCCCCAGATTAGTCATTTTTGCTAAATCAATATATTTTCTTCTATTTTAAATTTTTTTCGTCATTTGACTTTGTTTTAGTATTTCCTTTTTTGTTTTATAGAGTTCATTTTTTCAGTTGTTCCGTTCTAGTTTTCAGGGAGTTTCTTGCTTGGGTGAGAATTTGTACCTCTGGTGCCAAGCTATTAATACTCTTTCCAGCTCTTTCTTTCATAGCCCTCATTCATTTCTTTTCCAATTTTTTCCTCAATTGCTCTTATTTCACTTATAAAAACATTTTAAATTCTTTTTTTTTTAAAATATTTTTTCATCTCTTCCAGGAATTCTAGTTGCTGTGTTTGTCCAAGCTGTGTTTGCCTTATAGGCTTTGCTTGTAGATATTTTTTAATCATTCTTTTTTTGACTTTGTATCTTGAGTAAACCTACAACTCTACTGGCTTTTATAGGTGGGTTTTTTTTTAATTTGTTTGTTTGCTCATTCTTCCCACTGACTTCCTGATCTTGGACTGGAAGTTAGGGCCTGGACTCTTTAAAATTCTGGAGAAAGGTCTTGGTTGGTTCCGTTATTTTCTTGGAGTACTGAGTGTTGTATTGATCTGATCTCAACAAGCACTCAGGTTAGGGTTCTGTAAGCTTTTCATCTCAAAATAGTCTGTTCTAGGTCAAAATCTGCTCACTGCCCTCATCTTCTGGGTACTGACTGGATTTTGCCTTGAACAAGAATAGATTGTTCCTGGATTCAATCATCATTATTACCTGGCTGGAAAGCTCTCTTAGTTCAGAATAACAGAACTGCAATCTTCCTTTTGGTCTATAATTCCTGGTTGGTTTTTCTTTGTAGACTTTAGACTAGAAGCTGTAGCAAGTAACCTTGGGTAGGCTTATCCTTTTTGACCCAGTTTCCTCCTCTGTAAAATGAGCTGAAGAAGAAAGTGGCAAAATCACCCCAGTATCTTTGCCAAGAAAATTTCAAATTGAATCATAAAAAGTTAGACAACTAAAAAAACTACTGAATGACAACAAAGAAGCTGAAACTGATACCCTGATGTTCAGATGCTGGGATCTGAGCTAAATTCTGAGGGCTACAACTGAACTTGTTCCTCTCTTTATGTTGGCTGGGGGCTTCCACTACTCCTTTCCTCAGAATGCCATTCTTGAGCACATATCCCCTCCTCTATCCTGAATCTGAGACCTATAGCTGCTTCAGCAAAACTTCCCATTATGATATCCTTGTGTGGATCTGGGACCTCTTGTCAGGAAACACAGCCTCTCTGGGTGCTGGAGTTCTCCTCTTTGGTATGCTTCTGACTAGCCCCACTTTTCTCTTCTGTTCACAGACCTCTGTTTTTCTCCTTATGCTGACCTAGGATGGATTTTTGTTTTCACTATCATAATTTGTTCTGGTGCATTTTCTAGATCTATTTCAAGGAATTAAAGTAGAAAGGAGCTCACTGTACTGCTCTCTGTTACTTTACTCTCTTAGCTTTACCCTCTTCCTTGGTTCAGACATGAACATTAAAATATGCAAAGAACAAAGAAGAGAATTTATTTGAAGCTATGAACTTGTTACATTGTTTTTTAGATGTTATATTGATTTTCTTCTTGCATCTTTATCACAGCACATAAATGCCATCTCCCTCCCACCAAGAGGCCTCTTCTTGTAACAAGTATAATCAATTCTAATGTATCCGTATATTGGCCATGTCTGAAAATGTTTATGTCACTCTGTTCCTCTATGCCTCCAAGAGATGAGTGTTTTATTTCATCAATCTTCTAACGTCATGATTGATTATTGTGATGATCAGGGTTCTGTAGTCTTTCAAAATTACTCTCTTTTACATTATTGTGGTCATTAAGGTAAATTGTTCTCCTGGTTTTTCACATTTTATTCTGTATCAACTAATTCATATCTTCCAGGTATCTTTGAACCAAGTATATTCATAATTTCTTATAATTCAGTAATATTTTATTACTTTCATATGTTCTTTCCTTTCTTCTTTCTGATTATTATTAGAGATACTTAATAGAATTTTGTTTTATTGTACTATGAGAATAGTACTCAACATTCAGGTTTGAGAGGTCAAGGACTTTTCTTAATCATCTTTAATAGTACCTGGCATTGTGCCTTCCCTGGCATTCAGTGATTGTTTATTGAAACATTGCCAGAATGATAAAAACATTATGATACTCTCAATTTAGCCTTCAAGCTATATATTGGCCTAGCTAGCCACAGCATGGCTTACATAATGCTTCCTATTTTGACAGTGAGAGTATCATATGGGATTGCATCTAAAACCCTCTGGAAATGTAGTTAGAAGAGGATGATATGTTTTTTACCTTACTTGTGTCACATGCCTCTTAACACAGAGGGAATTCAGAATTGGTCTTGCATAGTTTAATCTTCACAGTCTTGTGGATTTTTATGTTATGCTTTCAGATTTTTTAGGTGATTATTCCAACATATTATTACTAAACCAAGTAACCCACAATTTCCAGGTTGATGCCTACTTCCTTTCTCAAGGCTAGATTCATATACAATGTTTGAGGAACCAAATATGTTGATTATTTAATCATCTATGTAGCTAAAAATAGAAATATAAAAATATTTAATTTTTTTCCTTCATCACAGCTGAAAATTAGTACAGTCAAATGTTGGTACCTTTTGATTTTGGTTTCCTTCCTTTTGTTGAGGGAAGCAAAGCTTTCTTGTCCTACCAACATAAAAGAAAATTTTATTTGTATTTCCTTTTTGGGGAGTTTCTGGTTAATATTTAGCAATAGGTTAATATATGGGTGGTTGGCATATTATTTTATTGTTAATGAGCTTGGTATTGAAACATCACATAGGAATCTCATTTCTATTCACCAGTAGTGACTATTGAAAGAGAATCACCACATAAAATCTATTTGATATGTTCTGTATCCTTCTGGACACACTAGTTTGCTTCCAATCTTAAGGGCCCTTTAGGCAGAAGGGACAGACTTGTTTTATGGCATCTGAGGGTAGAACAAGGACCAATAGCATCAGGAAGCCAGGAAAACAGAGTTTATCTGATGGTAAAAAGAATGTCCAATCAGTACTGTCCAGCACCAGAAAGAGACTACCTCATGAAGTTATTTTGGGGGGGATACTGTGGAAAATATTCACCTTTAAGAAGGTAGTTAGATTAGTCAATTTTCATAGCTCTTTGCTTAGTTCTACAATCTTAGAATTCTATGAGCTTCATGTTTTTTGGTGTAAGATCATCAAGTGATTCAGAGATTATGTTCATCCATATGAGCTTTGTCATATGTCCAATTCATTTCAGCAGTTTATTCTAGTAAAGGTTTGGCACCATTCAACCTCAATTGCTTTTTTATTTTTATAAACTAATTGATTTCCTTCTTTTCCTTTTCCCCACTCACCAAAAACAAACGAACAAACAAAAAAACCCTTTTATGCAAAGAAAAATAGAACCAGAGCCTAATAGTAATCCTGGCCTTGCTACTGACCTGCACTGTGACTTTGGGCAAATCAGCTGACCTCTTTGGGCCTTAGTTTCTTCATGCATAAAATGATTTTGGACTAGATGCCTTCCAACCCTTTTTGACTCTAAATCTGTCATTCTGGGCAAGCTCATTTTCCTCTCTGGTCCAGTATTTTATCATCTTTCACATGAGTTGGTTGGGCTGTGTAGTTGCTAAGTCCCCTTTTAGCCCTACGGATATATATTTTCTTTTTTATGATTCTAATCATGGAGAACCTTAAGCTATATTGAAGAGACATCAGTTATAAAAAATGGAGTTTAATGAACAGAGCAAGTGATTTGACATTGGATAGCAAGTGAGCAGGAACAAGTCTCTTGGAAAATGAGATTACGATCCTGTATGGTGATTTGTCTTTAAATAATATAAAGAATCCAGAACTTTTAGGGTGCTTATTGTTTACATCACACTTTGGCATTTATTAGCTTAACTCATCTTCATAACATCCCTGAGTAGATGCTACAGGAATAGTGTTCCCATTTTAATTATTTCCATAGGTGTCATAATGAATAGGTGCCTTAGAGTCAGGGGGACCAGACTCTATATCTGTGTTGAACACATACTTGACAGTGTGATCTCAGGGCATGTCACTTAACCCGATTGCTTTAATGAAAAGTTTCCACAGTGCAAGTTCCCATTAGAGATGAAATCACAGTTTTGAGACATCCTATCCCAAAGTATAGAAATTGTAACCTCTTCTAGCGTTCTCCTCCTGTGTGATTCTTATGACTGCCTGTAAATCCTCCATTGGAAGATCCAACAAAAGTGCTAGGGGCTTTCCTATGATTCTGTTAATATATAAAATGTGGGATTATAGGGAACAAATACTCGTTCTATTGCTTTATTGTATTGTCCATCACTCTTGTTACATGAGTGATGAACATATCTTTTCTGATAATGCCCATTCTTGATATGTTTCTTAAGCCATGTTTCATATGGATACCATTGTATCTTGCTTGTAGTTCCCATGAATCTTTCCAGTGTTTTTTATATCACTATGATTTTAACCTCCCTCTCTCCCTCCTTTCCTTCCTTCCTTCCTTCCTTCCTTCCTTCCTTCCTTCCTTCCTTCCTTCCTTCCTTCCTTCCTTCCTTCCTACCTACCTACCTAGAAGGCAATTGGGGTAAAATGACTTGTCATTTTAGAGATAATATTTGATATACTGTACGTACATTGTACTGTTAGATTCCTGTAGCAACCCCAGTTCTATTAGGTATAGTAGGTATTATCCCTGTTTTTAGAGAGGAGGCAACGAGGCCCAGAAAAGGAAAATTTCCTGCTTAATCTCACAGGAGCTAGTATTTGCCAAAGCTGGAGTTCAAACCCATATGCTTGTGGCCTTAAATCCAATAAAAGAGCATCTCGCTGCCTCACAGGCTGGTGTTCATCCTTCAGACATCCTGGACACATCCCATTAAAAATTTCTCAGCTTGAGGTACTTTACTGCCTTGTTCTTTTAACCTCTTGGTTATCTTTTTCATTAATCTCCTGATTAGCAAACCCAGTATGGCTGTTTTTTCTTTTTAATATAGTAAGTGGCCCCCCTGGGATGTAAACTCCAGGACCTGTCCCTGGGCTGCTAATGTTTGTTTTCTTTGCCCCTTGAGCCTCCCTCTGCTATAACATTTGCCGTCTGTGTTAAGTAATCCTTAAGGTACCACTTTTATTATGTCATAAAAAGTGCATGGCAAATATATTATAACTCATGGACTTTGTTTAGAAATGAACGGATAATTTATTGAGTGTGTTACATGAGCCTTGCCCCCTTCCCCAGTGCAGCAGAGACTCAGGGCTCACTCAGGAGTGTCTACTGAGAGCGCCCCCAGCCCATGACATGTGGGGGATGGAGGCACAAGGTTGGCTAGAAATTACATCATAGTTTATGTACTCAATAAAAATTTAATTAAGTCATTACAGGAATTGCAGTCATCATTTAACCCTCTGATTTCTTCTGTTGAGTTTATTATTAAACATTCAGTAATACCAGTCACCAAAACTTGATGGCCTATAAAATATCTGCATGGATTTTAATAGCTGAATAAATGGGAAAATATGAGTAACTGACAGAAAAGGAACCTTTCCTTGTGGTTTTGCTCTATGGACTTTTATAAAAAAAGCAAAGCATTGTGAAAAGGGATAGCAGCTAAGGGGGAAAATAGCCTGACGCTGTCTGGTGGGGAATGCTTGTCTGCTGTGTGCATTTGCATGTGTACAGGGCTATATTCTATGTATATCACACAGAAACAAACATGTAGTTGTCCAGAAGAGGAGAGAATGAGGACCCGTGCTGCAACAGCAGAGATTTCTCTGGGAGAATGGGAATTAATGGGAAACTTGCCCACCAACACAGAAAGATGCAAAGACATGAGGCCTGACATGAGAGATGTGTCTCAGCATTCTGGTTGGAAGAACCTGGGTTATTTCAGTAACCCATTGCTTAAAAAACCACTATCAACCTCATATGTTGGCTGCTGATCATGTTTCTAATGATCAAACTGGCTACCTTTCCCTTCTCACAAGGTCCCATTTTATGATCCTAATCCAACCTGGCTTATATCTTAGGAAAACCAGTTTCCAGGTGCAGCTAAAAGTGAAGGTGGAGGAGGCTCAATAGGTATAAAATGGTCGGTTAGCCAAATAATCATGAGAGAAACACCATAACAAAAATGAAGTTAGGCATAAAGAAATGTATGATGACATAGTCTGAGTTATTTGGATTTTCTTATCAATACCCAATTTTAGCTGATGAACAACTCTTATTGTTACTTGTCCTGTCATCTTGAGAGCTCTAGAAGTTTGTGGTTGGTTGATCAGGGATCATGGGTAATTTTGGAGGGAGAGAATCATTTTAGTTCTGTGATCAAAAGCTAGATTGAGATTATAAAGAAAGTGGGAAGAAACAAAGTGGTGGTACCAAAGCTTTTTAAAGAAGTTTTTTCTGAGGAAGGAAAAAAAGATATAGGATGATACTTAGTCACGGTTTAGTAAGCTATCTAATAAAGATTTTTTTAAAATGGGAGTAATGAGGGCATGTTTGTAGTTAACAGAAAAAGAATCAGTAGATGTAAATTTAGGGAAGAGGATAGTAGGGTAATATTCTATCAAAGATGGGAGGAAATAAGGTCAAAGATATGTGTAGAGAGATTGATTTTGATGAGAAGGCACATTTCTTCATCAGAGACAAAGAATGAAATGCATTGGGAATGTCTTGAAGTTGTAAGATAGAGGTTGTGACATGAGGAAGAATGGAGAAGTATTATGCTCTATTATGCCAGTAAGTCTTTTATTTTTTATTTATTTATTTATTTATTTATTTTTGCTATTTTCAAGGAGTATATTTTGATTGTGGTTGTTTATTTGTCTACTGTGTTCAAACAACTTTTATTTAAAAATAATCAACTTGGTATCACTCCCTCTAGTGTAGCATCATGTACATAGTAAATCTGTAAGAAATGTTTTGTTGATTTTAAGTGGCACTATGTAAGCTTGGTTAAAAAATAAAAAAGTGATCCAAGTCTTCCCTTCTAGTAGCTTACAGACAATTTAAAAACTGGTTACATGGAATAACTGGACAAAACACTATCTTATTTGTTACCTATGTGGCCAGCCTCTCTTTGGTGCTTGGAGAAAGAATATTTTTCCATGGACTTGAGACTTTAAGGGAGTCTTCTTGTAGAATGTGAGCTTGAATTTGGATCTTCAGAGCTGGATAGGTTTGACTACGCAGAAGTGAGGGGAAGGACATTCCTTATTAAAGGAAACTATAAGAAAGATCTTGTCAAATGCAATACATTTGTGAAAGAGTGAGGAAACCTTTTTCTTATATTCCCTTTGTTTAATATTTTGCTTTGTTTATAAGTTGAGAGTGTTTTGGATATTTTAAGGAACCCTACATTCTGATTTTATTCCCTGATTTATTCCAATTTCTTGAGTACTTTGAAATTTTTTGGTATAGCTATTCCTTTCTTTTTTTGAGGCAATAGGAGTTTAGTGCCTTGCCAGGGTCACAAAATAGTGCCTGAAGCCGAATTTGAACTCAAATCCTCCAGATTGCAGAACAGGTGTTCTATCCACTGCATAACCTAGCTTGTAGGAATGTATATTCCTTGATAGAGCATGATGCAGCAGAAAAAGTACTAACCTTGAAATCATAGGTCCTGAGTTCAAATCCCAGTTCTTCTATTTAGTACTTAGTACTAGACAAAAGTCATTTACTTGTATTGACACTTATTTTTATCATCTAAGATTTTTAATTAGATAATCTCTAAGGTACCTTTGATCATTAGATTCTTCTGAAACTGCTTGGTAGTCTTTATATATTGGTCTTCTTCTGCCAAATAACTCTCGAAACTTCGCTGGGCTGCACCTTGGAGGATCAACACTTAGTCTACCACTGGATCTGTGTTAATGAACAATGAACTGTTACCTCTATTTTAGGAGTGAAGACGTTAAAAATTGATTGGCAGGGGCAGGTAGGTGGCACGGTAGACAGAGCATCAGCCCTGAAGTTAGGAGGACCCAAGTTCAAATCTGGGCTCAGATACTTAACACTTCCTAGCTGTGTGACTTTGGGCAAGTCACTCAAGTCTAGTTACCTCAGGGTGGTGGGGAAACTATTAAAAAAAAATTGATTGGTAGAGAGTTTAATTTTTATTTAAGGAATATTCCATTATACAACTTAGGGCCATTATGGTTAAGAAAAGACCATACTACTTTAGGACTTTTTATTTATATTTCTGTTTTTGTCCTTTTGTCTTGACAGGTAAATTCCTATATCCTGAAGAAGAATATGCTAATCATGACAAATAGTTTCTATGCAGGAATCTTGGGATATGATGAGGTAAGAACATTAGCCAGACTATGGATATCTGACGCTGGCCTGTCCTCGTAGTTACTTTTCCAGCCAGTGGCCATCAGTAGAGGCTGCTGATTAGTACTCCAGCACTAGTTGTTGGTGCTAATTTCATCATAATTCTCAACTAGTATTCTGTTCCTTTGGATCCAGCCCTGTACTTGGTGCTAGGGGTATAAAGTACTAGTCTTTGCCTTCAAGAAACTCCCATTCTGCTTTGGGAAAAGAGGATTTGTAGAGTCAGATGATATCCTTAATAAAATTAGTCTGTTTATGTTATCTGATCTCAATTAAAGGACACTTATTGGAACAAGGCAATTCATCATTCACCTAAAACTGCTTTCTCCAAAATTATCAATGATTTTTTAATTGGCAGTTCTAGTGGTCTTTTCTTAATCCTCATCCTCCTTGACTCTGTAACCTTTAATGTTATCAATCACCTTCTCCTGATTACTTTCTTCTCTCTAGGTTTTCATAACCCTGTTCTTTCCTGGTTTTCTTCCTATTTGTCTGGCCCCTTTACTGATTCCTAGGTCATGACCATAAGGCTTTGCTAAGGACTGCCTTCTGTTTTCCCTCTATACTTATTTACTTGGTGATCTTATCAAATTCCATGGACTCTGATATTTCTACACAAATAAGTCTTAGATCTATTTATTTGGCTCTTACCTTTCTGTTGATCTCCCATGGTGAAAGTAGTAGCCTATTGGACATATTGAAATGAATGTCTTAGAAACATATTGAATCCAATATATCTAAAACTGAACTCGTTATCTTTCCCCTCTAGAATCCTCCCTGTTTCTGTGGAGGACACCAACACCCTCCCACTTACTCAGGCTCTCACAACCCCAGTACCATCCTTGACTTTTCACGCTTATTTCCCATATCTAGTTTGTTGCTAAGCCAAGTTTGTTGACTCTACCTTTGCAATAGTTCATGTGAGTGTTGCCTCTCTTCGGACAGTTGTCACCTCATATCTTCCCTAAACTATTGCAGTAGCCCTCCCAGCCTTAAGTCTGAAAATAGAAAGACCATCCTCCACATAGCTGACCATGTCATCCCTCCTTAGTAAGCTCCAGTGTCTTTTTTATCTCCATGACCAAATATAGGATCCTTTGACTTTTAAAACTCTTCACAAACTAGTCTTGTCCACCTCTCCAGTCTTCTGATATTTACACCCTTCCACATGCTCTATGCCCTACTAACACTGAACTGACTTTTGTGTCTTACACTTCACATTCCATCTCTCCTGCTTCTAGGCCTTTTCACTGGCTGTCCCACATGTCTGGGATTTTCTCCTTTCTCAATTCTACATCCTGATTTTTCTGCTTTCCTTTATGATCCAGCTCAAGTCCTATCTTTTGCAAAAAGCCTTTTCCAGTCATTTTCTACGCCCATACTCCATCCTTATGCCTTCCCTCTAAGACTACCTTAAGATTTATCACATAATCTTACATGCACATGTTGTCTCCCCTATTACAATGTGAGCTCCTTGAGGGTAGGGACTGTTTTTGCTTTTCTTTATATGCCTATTGTACAGTGCTTGATGCTTTGTAATCATTTTATACTACTTATTGACTTGAATTAATCCTCCCTAATTGATTCTCAATTCTTCTTGGTGGCATTCGAAATTTACTTTTTAAGCCTCTACACCAGCCCTAATTCACCCTTGACAGGTTCTTTTCTGAGAAAATAGAGGAACATTTGTTCAGAACTTCCTCTTCCTATCTCTTTATCTCATCAACACCTTGACACCATACCATTCTCTGAAGGATAGCACTTTGCCTCTACATCTGATCTTGATCCCATGCCTTCCTATTTTCTCTGGCAATTTTCCCTAACTTATCCCTTCTCTTTTTTCCTTCCGCCTCTCCCTATCTACTGGTTTCTTCCCTGCTGACTACAGTCACTCCTATATCCCTCATCCTTATAAAGCCATCTCAGAACCAACCATCTCCTCATGCTTTCATCATATAACTTCATTTTTCCAACAGACTTAGAGATTGTTGTCTGTGTTCTTTTCCCTACTTCCTGTCCTCTTTTTAGTTCTTTGAAGTTTGATTTCTACTAATCTGTAACTGCTCTCTCTATAGTTAACTGATCTCTTAGTTGCAAAATCTGATGCCCTTTTACAAATTCTAATCCTTCTCAATCTTCCTTCAATATTTAACACTTGGGTTTTTAATAGTTGTTATATCTGTTGCTCCTTTTTTAACTGTCTGACTGCTGGGTTATCATCCATACTATTTTGAGTATACCCTAAGTCTCTGCTTTGAACTTTCCTTCCTTTTTTTTTTTTACCACTGTCTCATGGTGACTTCCTCAGCTGCCAATTATCTCCATGTTGATGACTCTAACACTTATTACATATCTGGTCTTAGACCCAGTCATATAAACAAGTTATCTACTAGACATTTCAAATTTATTATCCCCTAAACATCACAAACTCAGTAGACCTAAAAACTAAATTTACTGTATTTCCTCCAAAAAAACCCCACACCTCTTATAATACTGCCCCATTTATGTTAAAAACACCACCATTTTTTCATTTTCCTAGGTTTGAAACTTCAGGCATCCTCCTTCTCCCTTCCAGAGAAGCTCCACCTTCTCATTTACTCTGCATATCTAGACAGGTGCCAGATCTTATTTCTACTTCCACACCATCTCTCACATCTCTAATCCCCACAACCCTAGGGTAGGCCTTATATCTACCTGGATTATTGTTGTACTCTCCCAATTGGTCTTCCTTCTTCAAGTTTCCTTCTTCACTTTCTAATCCGTCCTCCAAATAGCTGCGGGTACTATGTACTTAAATGCTTTCCTAAAGTGGATCAATCATGTCATTCCTCAAGTCATCAAACTCTACTGGCTCACTTCTACCTCTAGATTAAAGTAAACTCCTTTAAGACATTTAAAGCCTTTCATAACCTGACCTCTTACTATTTTTCTAACTTTGTTACATATTGCTTTCCTTTATTTATACCCCAGTCCCACCACACTGACTTTTTGATTGTTCCTCACCTATAATACACTATTTCTGATTTGAGTGACTTTGCCTTGATTACCCTGTGCCTAGAATTCACTTCCTCTGTACTTTTAATATCTTAAGAGTCCCTTGTTTCTTTCAAAATTCAGCTTCACCTTGTAAACGAATTTTTTCTTTCTTCCAAAATTTTCTTGTATATATTTATGTAGTGCTATTTCCCCTCACTAAACTATAAGCTCTTCAAGGGCAGGAAATGTTTTATTTTTATCTTCTTAGCTTAGTGCCTGGCATAGTAAGCACCTCAAAAATACTTGTTGATTGAGACTGTCCTGGTGGATGACGCAGTGAAGGTTGTTCTGGGTTCAGAGGGAAAAGAGTTTCTCAAGAGTCAAGATCATCAAGGAAGATTTTTTTTTTAAATAGATGGTACTTGAGTTGCCCCTGGAAATATGGGTAAGGCTTCAATAAACAGATATGAGATGATTAAATCCAAATGCCTATGTCCTACTGCCTTATTGATTCTTCAGTGTTCTATCTAACCAGACTGGTTAAATTGAAGATTCTGATTGAAGGATGTACTGAATAGTCATTTTCAAAGAATTATAATGAAATAAAATAAGAGTAGTGAATAGAGAGATGCAATCTGCCTTGGTAGATGACATTTCCTTACCAGATCATTTCCCACACCAATGAAATTGCAGGTAATTGAGACCTTCAATATCTTGTCACTCAGCATTTGTCACATTGTCTGGCACATAGTAGGCAATTAATAAATGTTTATTGATTGATTAATTGTGGCCATCACAGTCACATGATTTCCATTTTCTAGGAGTGCATTTTCTCCTTAGCTTTTAGATGTTTTAGTTTGTCAGTGACCTCCAGTGAATTGTGTTGATGAATCTGGGAGAGAAAAAGTCACTTCACAAGTTGGGGATGGTGTGGTTTATTAGATTTAGTGGCTCATGACCCAAAGATTAAACCCAAATGAAGTCTCAGAGACACAAGTTCCAAAAATGTTTTGGTATTAAGCCTTCCACTGGTGTACTTGCATGATGCTTTTATATTTCCAAGAATACTTTTTTTTTAATGGATTTTTATTTATCTTCATTGCAGCAACCTGAGTAGGAGTTAGGTCATGTGTGCATTAGTTCCATTTTACAGTCTAATCAGAAAGCATTTAAGTGCATAGTCCCTATGATAGGCATTAATGTGAAGGAGAAGGAAGTGACAGATGAGGAAAATGACCCCTTCTCCCCCTGCCCTTTTCTTTTTTTCAGTTAAAAAAATTTTTTTTTTTTATTAAAGCTTTTTATTTTTCAAAATATATGTGGGGACAATTCTTCACCATTAGTCCTTGCAAAACCCTGTGTTGGAATTTGGTAGAAATATGTTAAATCCAATATATGCATAATATTTATATAGTTATAGTGCTGCACAAGAGAAAAAGTGAAGCAAGATAAAATGCAAGCAAACAACAACAGGAAGCGTGAAAATGCTATCGTGGAAACCACATTCAGTTCCCACAGTCCTCTTTCTGGGTGTAGATAGCTCTCTTTATCACGAATAATTGGAACTGGTTTGAATCATCTCATTGTTGAAGAGAGCCATGTCCATCAGAATTGATCATTATATAATCTTGCTGTTGCCATGTATAATGATCTCCTGGTTCTGTTCATTTCACCCAGCATCAGTTTATTTAAGTCTCTCCAGGCCTTTCTGAAATCATCCTGCTGGTCATTTCTTACAGAACAATAATATTCCATAACATTCACATACTATAACTTATTCACCCAATCTGTAATTGATGGGCATCTACTCATTTTCCAGTTCAAAGAGGGCTGCCACAAACATTTTTGCACATGTGGGTCCCTCTCCCTCCTTTAATATCTCTTTGGAATATAAGCCCAGTAGAAACACTGCTAGATCAAAAAATATGCACTGTTTGATAACTTTTTGAGCACAGTTCCAAATTGCTCTCTAGAATGGCTGGATGTATTCACAATTCCACCAATAATGCATCAGTGTCCCAGTTTTCCCACATTCCCTCCAACATTCGTCATCTTTTCCTGTCATCTTAGCCAATCTGACAGGTGTGTAGTGGTATCTCAGAGTTGTCTTAATTTGCATTTCTCTGATCAATAGTGATTTAGAGCACCTTCTCATATGATTAGAAATAGTTTCAATTTCTTCATCTAAAAATTGTCTGTATTATCAGTTGACCATTATCAGTTGGAGAATGACTTGAATTGCAAATTTGAGTCAGTTCTCTATATATTTTAGAAATAAGGTCTTTATCAGAGGCTTTGAATGTAAAAATGTTTTCCCAATTTATTGCTTCCCTTCTAATCTTGTCTACATTAGTTTTGTTTGTACAAAAACTTGTTAACTTACCATAATCAAAATTATCTATTTTGTGATCAGTAATGAGCTCCAGTTCTTCTTTGGTCACAAATTCCTTCCTCCTTCACAGGAGGTGAACTCCCCTCCCCCCTTTTCAGTTTTCAGTCTTGCTATAGGAACAATCATTTAAAAGTTGATCAGACTCAAATTTGTTCAAGGAAAGAATATGGTCCTGGATAGGTAGATTGGGAGATCATAGAAAATCAGAGTTGAAAGGAACCTTAGAGATTATTTAGTCTAAACCTTTTGTGTTACAGAAGAAGGAATTGAGATCCAGAAAGGGAAGAAATAGGCCCTTCCCACCCCTGGTCAATGACAGCTGGGACCACAACGCAGGTCTCCCATCAAACTATGCAGTATGCCTCCTTGGTCACATTACATTTAGTATTCCTGTGAGAAACATATTTAATGTGCGTGAAAATGCTCTGTGAAGTATTAAATACTGGGCAGAGGTGTAAGATTATTATTTTGACTTACCATTATGACTATTAAAAGAACATTAATCTCTCCTTCCTTTCTCTGTAGACTCTATAGACTACAGTTCCCCCTCTGTGCTGAGAATCCCCCTTCCTTCTTTCCCAAGACTGCCCCAATTTGTAAGGCGATACTGCTCCCTGGCTTTTCCTTCCTGATCTTCCCTGTTCTCCCAGTCCTTACAGCCTGTGCCTCACATTACATGAATATTCGTGCCAGCCTTACTGCAGCCTGTGCTCAGGGCATTTCAGACACAGACACACAGGCAGTTTCATTAGCCAAGTGCTCCAAAAAACCACAACATGCCTGAGCTTGTCTCTGGGCCTCAGCCCCGCCTTGTGGACAAAGCTGGTTTCTTCTTTAGCTCCTAGTTAGACTGTTGAATTGTGGGGGTGTTTATCAAGGGATGTTTGAGGTGAAACATTTTCAGCCAATCCATCAGCTCCCATAAAGGGTATGTAGCTTGTGACAGCAGGATTTAGACTCCTTGTGGATTGATGGATTGATAGTTGTGAGCAGCTCCTTTCATGTCTCTCAAACCAGCAAGATGCAGCAGCTTTTCACAGCCACAGATCCCTGGCTCCATTTTCACAGGAGCATATATTTAAAAGTAAAAGGGATTCCAGAGGATGTATAATTCAGCCCCTTCATTTTACTGGTGAGAAAATGAGTTTCAGAGGGGTTAGGTAGCCCAGGGTTACACAGATAATGGGTGGCAGCATCAGCATTTGAACATAGATCTTCAAGGTTCATTCCACTATTCAGTCAGAAGACCTAGGTTCAAATGAACTCAGTGAGGGGAGCTGTGAAATAGACCCATAAATCAGCTTGTGCAGCATCATCCTTTGCAGACCATAATAATGTTTTTGGGCTCTCCTTTCCTCTAAATATGGGAGGGCTAGAGTAGGCTGTACTGGCTAGCTTATACAGTGAGTTTAAAAAAAAAAAATAGTGGTAATGATACCATCATAGCAAGTCCTAGCTCCAAAGGAAAAGTCAGCCCCCATAGAGTGGTTCCCTGGTTTTAAAGATATATGCTGCTGTTCAGAGGGAAGATATAAGTTGAAGTTCAAAAGTAACCTGGAGAAAATTGTTTCCTGAACTTGTCAAGGAAAATGGATTTTATTCTCAGCTCTGCCATTTATTATTGGTATGATCTTGAATGATCATTTCATTTCTTTGAGCCTCAGCTTTGTCATCTTTCAAATGGGACTACCTAATTACATTCCTCATAAGGCTATCAGGAGAATCAGATGTTACATGTAAGTATTTTCTAACCATAAAACTCTATACAAATGGGAGTTTGTCCATGGTTACCACCAGGAAACACAGACCAAATCTGTCTTTGTTACCAAACACATAAATCTGACCATATGTTTTCTCTGTGGTGGAAGAGCAATTACTACTTTGACAAATAGGAGATACTTTGGGAAATGCAGATGTAGGATCACTGCTGTTACTTCTCCACTTAGTTTTCAGCACTTCACTATCATGCCAGCATACTGTGGAAGGACTTCTGGGCTCTTATTGTCTTCTGCCTTTGACTTACCCAAATCCCACTCACGAAATCTTAGAGATGGAAAGGATCTCAGAGACCATCCAACCTGCTCCACATCTTAACAGGAGTCAGAACATACCCAACAAAGTCCTCCACTAACCTTTACTGGAAGACCTTCCATGAAGGAAAACAGACTACCCTCAAAGATAACCCATACTATTCCTCCCCCCCCCCAGGCTGGGGTTAAGTGACTTGCCCAGGGTCACACAGTAGGAAGTATTAAGTGTCTGAGACCAGATTTGAACTTGAGTCCTCCTGAATTCAAGGCTGGTGCTCTATCCACTGTGCCACCAGCTGCCCCCCATACTACTTTTAAATAGCTCTAATTTTTAACAAGTTCTTCCCTATTTCAAGTTATTCTGCCTCCTCCCCTCCCACAACCAAAAAGAACAAGTCTGTTTTCTCTTCCATATGACAACCTTTCAAATACTTGAAAGCTGCTATCACTTTTTCCTTTTATTCATAGGATAAACATGCCTTTAGCCAACCATCATGGCATGAATTCTAGGTCTATTATTATACTTGTTGCCTTCCTCAGGATAATTTCAACTCATTAGTGACCTTGAACAAATGTGGTCCCAAGAACTGATCACAATTCTCCATGTGTAGTCTGACTAGGGCAGTCTGCAGCTCTTTTGTCCCTCCCTTAATCCTAGGTACCACACTGTCTTTGTTAATGCATTCTAAGATTACAGTACTTTTCCTTCTATGAGCCTTAACTTCCTTCTCTGTAATGTTAGGAAACTAAATTAGATGGTGTTTCAGGCTTTGTGACTATGTCTCTATACTGGGAATTTTTTTTTAAGAACTGAGATTTTAATTTTTAAAATAATAGCTTTTTATTTTTAAAATATATGCAAAGTTTTCAACATTCACTCTTGCAAAACAAAATCTTGTGTTCCAAATTTTTCTCTTCCCCTTCCCCCCAAACAAGTAGTCCAATATATGTTAAACATCTCCACATTTATCTTGCTATACAAGAAAAATTAGATCAAAAAGGAAAAATGAGAAAGAAAACAAAAAGTAAACAACAAAAAAGTGAAAATACTATGTTGTGATCCACACTCAGTTTCCAGAGTCCTTTCTTTGGGTGCAGATGGCTCTCTCCATCACAGGTCTATGGGAATTGGCCTGGATCACCTCATTGTTGAAAAGAGCCAAGTTCATTACAGTTGATCACATAATCTTGTTACTGTATACAATAATCTTCTGGTTCTGCTCATTTCGCTTAGCCCTAGTTCATGTAAGTCTCTCATGTAGGCCTTTCTGAAATCATCATCCTGATCATTTCTTATAAAACAATAATATTCCATAACATTTATATACCATAACTTATTCAGCCATTGATGGGTGTTCACTCAGTTTCCAGTTACTTGCCACTACAAAAAGGGCTGCCACAAACATTTTTGCACATGTGGGTCCCTTTCCCTCCTTTAAGATCTCTTTGGAATATAAACCCAGTAGAAACACTGCTGGATCAAAGGGTATGCACAGTTTGATAACTTTTTAAGCATAGTTCCAAATTGCTCTCCAGGATGGTTAGATCTGTTCACAGTTCCACCAAAAATATATCAATGTCCTAGTTTTCCCACCTCCCCTCCAACATTTATCTTTATCTTTTCCTGTCATCTTAGCCAATATGAGAGATAATGTAGTTGTACCTCAGAGTTGTCTTAATTTGAATTTCTCTGATCAATAGTGATTTAGAATATTTTTTCATATTACTAGAAATGATTTTAATTTCTTTGTTATAGTGGGAATTCTTAATGTTGGGCCCACAGATAGCCAAAGGGGTTGGTGGGTAGATTTTAGGAAATCTCTAAACTTGGATGAGAAAAATACTTTGATAACTGCATTTCAACAGCAAGTGATTGCAAGTGATTTTCTTTGTAATCTTTTAAGTATTTTATTGTGTATCTTTAAAAGTGATTCTGAGAAAAGATTCATAGATAGCCATCCAAATATAAAATAAAGATTAAGAATTCTAATTTTAAAGCATGCTACCTGGGAATCCCCAGCCACTAGCATTCCATGATGGAGTTTCACTTTATACCTTCAATTGATGTAGCCTGTATGCCCTTCTTTCTGTAACAGGAGGGGTCAGTGTGACAGAGATATAGCTGCCCTCAGGTCACACAGGATTGAGAGGGAGCCCACTCAGAGAACTCATTGGCCCAGTTGTTTTGAGTTCTTTTGGATATAGTACCCTAAGCTTGCAAATCTATGGCTCAGGGGAACAAGCACCACTATGGGAACCCAAATCTGAACTCTATTGTGTTACAGGGCATCCTGTCAGATGATCATGGGCTGGCTGCTGCTATCTGGAGGACCTTTTTTAACCAGAAATGTGAAGATCCCCGACAATTGGAGCTACTGGTAGAGTATGTGAGGAAGCAGGTAGGTGTTCTATCCCAATATTAAGCATTATTTTGTTGCTTGTTTCAGGAAACAAAATTTTTGATAAATTTTTTCTGCCCATTAATATTAGGTAAAAACTCAGCAGATGTTCAGAAGGTAGAAATCCCTCTGGAAATTGCTACCCTCATTTCTGTACCTTCAGCCACTATCTTCAAAACACTATGAGCTGCAAAGTGTCTGTCTGAATCTTTGGCTCCCATTCTATATCCCTTATATCTCTCCTTCCTCAAATTTCTACTACCACTTTTCCCTAGATCTCCATTTTACAGGTATATACTTTCCTTTTTTTCATAATTATTTGTGTTGTTTTTCCTCCCATTTAATTTATAGGTTCCTCAGTTATAACTACCTTTGTATCTTGTTGCTTGGCATAGTAGGCACTTGTTAAACACTGATTAATTCTCCTGGCACTGATTATTTCCCTATGTTCATGGATGCTGTGTTACCTGAAAATTGGGCAGCATTTTTTCTAGTGACACAATACCATGGCTTCCTGGCATTGATTGAGGGCATGTTGTTTGCCCCCATTGTGCTTCAAGAGGAGAAGACGAAAGCTCCTACCCTTAAACAGCTTATCATCCTTTTTTAGGAGATTTAATTAATGTGAAACCATCATTTATTCAGTCAACAAATGTTTATTAAATGTGTGATGGATTCTGAGCCTCAATCTCAGTGCTCAGTGCTCCAAGAGATAAAGACTTTAGGTAAGACTTTGTTTTGGCCCTCCAAGAGTTCACAGTCTAATGAAGAAGAGAACATAAAAACAAGATAACTATGATAGACAATATCACATGATAAGTAAATTAAAGATTCAAGGGCAGAGGTAAGATTTGGGGGGTAAGATCTTGGGGACTATGGAGTCAAGGAATACTTCATTGAGATGATGTTTGAATTGAATTTTAAAGAACTACATAAGAATTCAGCAGGCTTAAAGGGAAGATGGACATTCTTTTTTTTAATTTTTTTTTTATTTTATAATTATACCTTTTTTTTGACAGTACATAAGCATGGGTAATTTTTTACAACATTATCCCTTGCACTCACTTCTGTTCCGATTTTTCCCTTCCTTCCCTCCACCCCTTCCCCTAGATGGCAGGCAGTCTTATACATGTTAAATATGTTATAGTATATCCTAGATACAATATATGTGTGCAGAACCAAATTTCTTGTTGCACAGGAAGAATTTGATTCAGAAGATAAAAATAACCTGGGAAGAAAAACAAAAATGCAAACAGTTTACACTCATTTCCCAGTGTTCCTTCTCTGGGTGTAGCTGATTCTGTCCAAAAGATGGACATTCTAAGAAGAAGGAACAAGTTGAGCTAAGCCATGGGAAACCACAGGGTCCCTAATTAATGGCTAGGAAAGCCAGTTGTCTTTGGAGAACTTTGGCCTGTGTCTGTGGCAGTAATAATTGCATTAATTGAATCTCTTTTATTGGTCTTTAATTCCATTCCTTAGAGCCCAATGGAAAACTTTAATTTTTTTAAAACTGAAAAGTCCTCTTCCATTTAAAATTGTTTTCAATTAACAATCATTCAATTAACAATTAATTTCCCTTCTCCCTATGTCATATGTCAGAACATCTGCCCCCCCTAGGAATCCATCATAATTTCTGAGTTTAAAACTCTAGCATAGAGAGGGGCATCCTCAAAAAGAGAGCTTTCTTAAATAGGCTCAGGGGATTAATAGTTTGAATCTAATAGGGTGTCCTGATAGTTATGGTCTTATGATTCCAAAGCTTCCAGAAATCTTACAATGACAGGACTGTTATGACAGGACTGTGATCTCCCCATACAGTGTTCATAGCAAATGCTGTTGTATCATCCTCACTTAGTAATGAAGAAATTAAAATATAGAAGGAGGGTGATATTTCTGTGACTTCCCAGTTTTTCTCTTGCAAAAATCCAAACCTAAGAACCTATCTGGGTGGGTTGATTCACGAACTTTTGAGCTGCTTCTGGTCTCTCAGATGGTTCCTGGATTCAAAATGCCCAGTAGGTCAGAGGCAGTTAATAGAAAAAGCCCAAAGAAGAGACAGACATGGGGTTCCATCCTTAATAATATTGTATACTCACTCTGAGATCCAGGGCATTCTCATTTTGTTCCCAATTTGTGTGGATTCTCTCTCCTCCTCTGTAAAAATGAGAGAGACAAGGCTAGATCAGGAGTTCTGAATCTAGGGCCCATGAACATTTTTTTTTTCTTATGTTGTTGTTTGATGAGGCATTTGGGATTAAGTGACTTGCCCAGGGTCACACAGCAAGAAAATGGTGTCTTTCAGGCTGGATTTGAACTCAGGTACTCCTGACTCCAGGAGGACGGGTATTTTATTCACTGAGCCATTTAGCGGCCTCTGAATTTTTTTTTTTTTTTTAATATATGTTGACAAGTGTACTTTAATTATATGGTCCATATATTCAAAATTACAGTTTTTTAGTAGCAATGTATGGCTGTAAGAGTAGTAGAATTGATGCATTGAAATTGTGATACTGTATAAGACTTTTGAGAGTTCCTTGGACAGCAAGGAGATCAAATCAATTAATACTTAAAGAAATTAAGTTAGGCTGACATTGGAATGTCAAATACTGAGCTGGAGCTTAAGTATTTTGGGTCACATGAGAAGACAGGACGATGTTGGGAAAGATTGAAGGCGGAAGGAAAAGGAAACGGCACAGGTTGAGATAAAGTGTATCATGGAAATAATAAACGTGAATCTGAATAGACTTTAATAGATAGTGGACCAGTAAGAGGACTGTGGTGACTGTGTGTGGATCACAACATAGTGTTTACTTTTTTTTGTTGCTGTTTGCTTGCATTTCTCTTCTTTCTCATTTTTCCCCATTTTGATCTGGTTTTTCTTGTACAGCATGATAATTGTAGAAATATGTATAGAAGAATTGCACATGTTTAGCAAATATTGCATTACTTATCATTGAGGAGAAGGGGTGGGGGCAAGGGAGGGAGAAAAAAAATTTTGGAACACAATGTTTTGCAAAGATGAATGTTGAAAAGTATTTCCGCATATGTTTTGAAAATAAAAAGCTTTATAAAAGAATAAGGTATTGAAAAAATTAAAATAAATGAAAAAAAAATAGATGAGCAACATTTCTTATTAGTGGAGAAATGCCTGGCAGGCTATGAGGTAATGTGTACCTCAATAAAATTGATTTCCTTTTGTAAATTTATAGAATTTATTTTATGCCTTTAAAAACATTATTCTGGATAGCCATCAGTTGGGAAATGGCTGAACAAATTGTGATATGATTGTAATAGAATACTATAGTATTATAAGAAATAAGAATAGTTTTAGAAAAATCTGAAAAGACTTACATGAACTGATGCAAAGTAGAGTGAGGTGAACCAGGAAAACATCATATGCATCATGATCAATTATGAATGGCTTAGCTGTTCTCAAAAATACAAAGATCCAAGACAATTGTAAAGACTCTATGATGAAAAATGCTGTATAGCTGCAGAGAAGAACTGATGGAATCTAAATACAGATCAAAGCATACTTAAAAAAAAAAACTTATCTTATTTTCTTGAGGTTTATCTGTTTTTGTTTACAACATGATTAATATGTTTTGTATAACTGCACATGTATAGATTGTCAAATTGTTTGCCTTTTCAATGAGTTGGGGAAGGGAGGAAGGATGCGAGACAATTTGGAACTCACAATTGTAAAAAACAGTTTTAAAATGTTATTACATGTAAGTGGAAACACACACACACATTTTCCTAGACAAAACAAAAACAAAAACCATTATTCGGAGAGAAGGGGTCCAAGAGTTTTACTAGATGACTTAGAGGAGTCTGTGATGGAAAAAAGTTAAATCTTTAAGTATCCTTCCAGCTTTGACAATCTGTGCTTCACCATTCAGTTTCACTACCTGCTGGGACCTTCTTGGAGTTCATAAAAACACCTTTACAAGATTACAAACTGGACAATTAGAAGGGACCTCAGGAGCTATCTGATAGGAATATCCCACTAGCATACACATCTCCCCTGCTCTGAGATTTCTAGGAACAGGCACACACCACCTCACAGCATCCTAGTCCAAGTGGGATAGGTATAATTGTTAGGAAGTCTGTCCTGACACTAAGCCTAAATTGGTCCCTTCGAAGCTTCCACTCCTTGATTCTAGTTTGTCCTTGGGGCCAAACAGAACACGACTGATACCTTTTCCCCATAATAGTCTTTTCTTCCTTCTCTTCCCTACATGTCTTCTCTTTGCTCCAGAAAGCAGAAGTTGGAAAGATTGGGGGTGAGGGGGTAGGGGGGTTTACAAGGGTCTAAAATTGGTATAAGGACTTTAACATATTTAACATGTATTGGTTAACTTGCCTTCTGGCCACGGGTGCGGGGGAGTGAGGGGGAAGAAAGGAGGGGAAAAATTAGAACAAAAGGTTTGGCAAGTGTCAATGTTGTAAAATTACCCATGCATATTTCTGGTAAATAAAAATTATTATAAAAATAAATAAATCAGCCTTCAAAAGCAAAAAGTAAAAATAAATAATAAATAAATAAAATTGGTATAAGGAAAGCTTCTTAATAAATAAAGCTGTCCACAACTTTAGTGGGAAGCTTCAAGAAATGAGTTCCCCATCAGGACAGTCATCATGAGAGGTCTTAAAGCTGAGGTGTATAACTAGCACTCAGGTGTGCTGTAGAGAATTCTTGTATGGGCCAGGGAGGTGAACACGATTGCCTCTGAGATCCAGATGTCTTCCAGCTCTCCTCCTGCCCTTCTGTGGAAGTTTGAAGTGGAATGAATCAGGCATGCTGCCCTTTAGAGAAATTGCTAGGGGTTATGGACCTGTGAAAGGGTGGGGTCCTCTGGTTGCTGGAAGGTGCACAGGTACACATCCCCCAAGGTCTCCACACTTTCTACTGTGGCCTCAGAGACTTCTGCTGAGGATTTGGAAAGTTAGGTGGTTAAGCATCTCCCTGAACTCTTAGTATGAATTAGATAGGTGAACCCTCTTGCCTCCTATCCCAGCTAAAGTCTTTGGTATTTATTTCTTTATACCTCCCCTTGCAGATGCAATACCTGGATTCCATGAATGGGGAAGAACTTCTCTTAACTGGGGAAGTGACTTGGCGCCCTCTCGTGGAGAAAAATCCCCAAAGCGTTCTGAAGCCCAACTTGCCAACATACAATGATGAAGGCCTCTGAGGGGTGTCCCCACCAAGCTATGGAGCAACTGCCCTTGAGGAGAAGCTAGGAACAAGGTACCTGCAGCCCCTGGACCCAGCAGGAAGAGGCCGGATTAACCATTGAACAACATCTGTAAAACAC